>NC_065574.1:36793964-37099833 GCF_937616625.2 Mercurialis annua | reverse complement strand
ACAAAACGTTTCACCGTTTTAGTGATTTAAGCCAAACGTTTAAAACGTTACGAAATCAATCCAAATGTTTCCCCTTTTTAGCGAATTAAGCTAAACATTTATAAACATTACGAAACAAATCCAGACGTTTAACCTCTTTAGCAATTTAAGCCAAACGTTTAAAACGTTACAAGACCAATCCAAACGTTTAAAACGTTACGAAACAAATCCAAGCGTTTCACCTTTTTAGCAATTTTAGCCAAACGTTTTACAAACTTTATGAAACAAATCCAAACGTTTCACCTTTTTATTGATTTAAACCAAACGTTCACAAACTTTACGAAATAAAACCAAACGTTTCACCTTTTTATTAATTTAAGCCAAACGTTTATAAACGTTACAAAACAAAACCAAAGGTTTGAGCTTTTTAGCTCTTTAAGCCAAACGTTTATAAACGTTACAAAATAAATCCAAACGTTTCACATTTTTAGCAATTTAAGCAAAACATTTACAAACGTTACAGAACAAATCCAAACGTTTCACATTTTTAGGAATTTAAGCAAAACATTTGCAAACGTTACAGAACAAATCTAAACGTTTCCCCTTTTTAGAAGTTTAAGCCAAAAGTTTAGAAACGTTACGAAACAAAACCAAACGTTTCACCTTTTTAGCGATTTAAGCCAAACGTTTACAAACGTTACGAAACAAATCTAAATGTTTCCCATTTTTTGCGATTTAAGCCAAACGTTTACAAACGTTACGAAACAAATCTAAATTTTTCCAATTTTTAGCGATTTAATCCAAACGTTTACAAACGTTACGAAACAAAACCAAACATTTCACCTTTTTAACGATTTAAGGCAAATGTTTACAAATTTTATGAAACAAATCCAAACGTTTCACCTTTTTAGCGATTTAATCCAAACGTTTACAAACGTTACGAAACAAATCCAAACGTTTCACATTTTTAGCGATCTAAGGCAAAAGTCTAAAACGTTAAAAAACCAATCTTAAAACGTTGCAAAACAAATCCAATCGTTTCATCATTTTAGCGATTTAAGCCAAACGTTACAATACAAATCCAAACATTTCACCTTTTTAGCTATTGAAGCCAAAAGTTTAAAACGTTGAGAAACAAATCAAAACATTTCAGTTTTTTAGCGATTTCAGCCAAACGTTTACAAACGTTACGAAACAAATCCAAACGTTTCCCCTTTTTATTGATTTAAGCCAAACGTTCACAAACATTACGAAACAAAACCAAATGTTTCCCCTTTTTAGCAATTTAAGCCAAATGTTTACAAACGTTACGAAATAAAACCAAACGTTTCACCTTTTTACCGATTTAAGCCAAACTTTTACAAACGTTACGAAATAAATCCAAATGTTTCACCTTTATTAGCGATTTAAGCCAAACGTTTACAAACGTTACGAAACAAATCATAACGTTTCACATTTTTAGCGATTTAAGCAAAACGTTTAAAACCTTATAAAACCAGTCTTAAAACGTGACAAAACAAATCCAATCATTTCACCTTTTTAGTGATATAAGCCAAATGTTACGAAACAAATCCAAACATTTCACCTTTTTAGCTATTGAAGTCAAACGTTTAAACCGTTGCGAAACAAATCCAAACATTTCAGAGTTTTAGCGATTTAAGCTAAACGTTTACAAAGGTTACGAAAGAAATCCAAACGTTTCCCCTTTTTATTGATTTAAGCCAAACGTTCACGAACATTACGAAACAAATCCAAACGTTTCAGAGTGTTAGCGATTTAAGCCAAACGTTTACAAACGCTACGAAACAAATCCAAACGATTCCCATTTTTAGCGATTTAAGCCAAACGTTTACAAAGTTTACAAAACTAATCGAAACGTTTCCCATTTTTAGCGATTTATGCCAAACATTCACAAACATTACAAAACAAAACCAAACGTTTCCCGTTTTTAGCAATTTAAGCCAAACGTTTATAAACGTTACAAAACAAAACCAAACGTTTGAGCTTTTTAGCGCTCTAAGCCACCGAGTGCTCACTCGTATCGAATTCATTATCCAACTTTGAAATTCATAATCATAATCAAATTCATATTCATAATCAAATTTACAGCTGTATCAAATCAAAACTGGTGATCACGCAGTCCTATTGTCGCCCAATAGGTAGCACGTTCCATCAGATCAATACCGGTTTCAAATCAAACATATATGCAATTCAAGTAAAGAATTCGCATTGCAAACATTCAAATCGTACATAAAGCAATATAAAATATTTGTTTGTATAAATACTTTAACAGTAAATCGTATAAACTCACAGGAAATGCTTATCCAAAAATACATCGGGGCTTAAAAACGTCAAGCTTCCCGAGCTCCTGGTCCAGTTGCTACCTGCCTCGCCGGATCTAAAACAATTTCAAAACATTTGACTCATATCAGAATCCTAAGATTGACTCTAGACTCGAGACACGACACATTACACTCATTACTCGTCGTGCTTCTCACGCGTTTCCCGATAAACGGTATCTAACTCGTTTACGGATCGAATATCATTTTAAAATCAACTCACGTTTCACCTCGTTAGGTTAACTATTTAGATTAATCAATAATCAATCGATTTTAAATCTCGATATACGAATACAAAACGGGTCTCGAAACAAACAACCGGGGGAAAAAGGGTCTGGTACACGATCGTGCACCTCTTGGTGGTGCACGTTCTTGCACCATTGATGGTGCACGTTTGTGCACCTCGTGTGCACGATCGATCCCCAGAATCGTTTTCCGGGGCATTCCGACGTGCTATAGGCGTAAAAACACTCCAAACTCATCCAAAACGCTTATTCTAAGCTCAAAACGCTATAAACCAATCCTATAATCGTTAAAATGATAAAATCGTTTCGTGGAATAAAATTTTAACTTGATATATCAAGAAATTCATCCCTCCAAACGATAAAACGTCAACCTTACCGTGATTCGCCACTGAAATACGATCGTTTCGAGTTATATAACGTCGAAAACGGACCAGAAACAGAATCTTACGACGGAAACGTTGGAAAATGACGAGAGAATGAAAAATGGACTGATGATGATTTTGAATCCTTCATACTTAAGGATTCCTTATATATAATGGTCAATTTACACTTTGGTCCTTGAAACTTTTCAAAAGTTTCAATTTAGTCCGAATCCTATTCGCGTCCAAATTTTAAACAGTCTCCGATTGACTCGAGACTTTTACCACTAATGCTATAAATTATTTCGCGAACTTTGGCGAAATAATTTCCATCACGAGATTTATATTTTATTTTATATTAATTTTCAAAGTTATTTCTTTAATTCTCGTAAAACTGCTTAATAACATTTATTCCAAAATCCCGATATAATTAAATTAAATCCTTCTTAATTTAATTTATCGCACTTCACGACACGTGGCACGACTTAATTATCTTAAAATATTTTGGGGTACTACAAAATATGATGATATAAACTAAGATTTCAAAATCATAATAAGAAATCATAGATGTCAATACGTATAAACTATAAGTTTATGAAATAAAAAAAGAGTTATGAAGGAAAGTAAAGAAGGTATGCAATATGATTTCAAAGAGTATTTTCTATATATAAAATAGTTTATTAACGATTTTAACTCTTTATGTGATATTGCGTGTAATTTGGTGAATTCACTTAGTTTTTATACTGACCCCGTTGCTCCTCTCATTTTTCAGGGATAGCATGATATGATTTGGAGAGTCAAACTTCCGAAGTTTTAATTCTTGAAAGTCATTTGCACAAGAAGTAGAAGGTTTTCATTCTAGCGGTCCGCAGTAGTCTAGATATTTTCTCTATGTATTTGTAACGCATTTTCACTCTGATGTTTTTGTAAAATGGGATCACATGTATTTTGATATATATGAAATATGATTTTATTTGCGAAAAATTTACACAGGTTTTTAGGCTTACTACGGGTTTCAGAGCTACCACTCTCATTCCCTAGCGCCGGTCGCGACTCATAAATTTGGATCGTGACAAAAGGGGAAACGTTTGGATTTATTTTGTAACGTTTTAAACATTTGGATTTGATTCATAACGTTTAAAATATTTGCATTTGTTTCATAACATTTTAAACGTTTCGCTTAAATCGCCAAAAAGGTGATACATTAGGATTTGTTTCTTAAGAATTTAATTGTTTAGCTTAAATCATAAAAAAGGGAAAACGTTAAGGTTTTTTTGTAACTTTTTTAACGTTTTGATTTGTTTTGTAACGCTTTAAATATTTCGCTTAAATCGCTAAAAAGATAAAATGTTAGGATTTGTTTCGTAACGTTTTAAACGTTTGGCTTAAATCGCTAAAAAGGTGAAACGTTGGAATTTATTTCGTAATGTTTTAAATGTTTGGATTTTTTTCGTAACGTTTTAAACGTTTGGATTTGTTTCATTACATTTAAACGTTTGGATTTTTTTCCTAATGTTTTAAACGTTTCGATTTGTTTCGTAACGTCTTAAACTTTTGGCTTAAATCGCAAAAAAGGTGAAACATTAGGATTTGTTTTGTAAAGTTTTAAACGTTTGGCTTAAATCGCTAAAAAGGTGAAACGTTAGGATTTGTTTCATAACGTTTTAAACGTTTGGGTTAAATAGCTAAAAAGGTGAAACATTTGGATTTAATTCTTAACGTTTTAAACGTTTGGTTTAAATCGCTAAAAAGGTGAAATGTTTGGATTTGTTTTAAACGTTTGGATTTGTTTCACAACGTTTTAAACGTTTGGATTAGTTTCATAACGTTTTCAACGTTTGGCTTAAATAGCTAAAAAGGTGAAACTTTAGGATGCGTTTCGTCACGTTTTAAACGTTTGGCATAAATATCTAAAAACGTGAAACATTAGGATTTTCTTATAACATTTTAAACGTTTGAAATTGTTTCGTAACCTTTTAAACGTTTGACTTGAGCTAAAAAGGTGAAACATTTGGATTTGTTTCATAACGTTTTAAAACTTTGCCCTAAATCGCTAAAAAGGTGAAATGTTTGGATTTATTTTGTAACGTTTTAAACATTTGGATTTGTTTCATTACGATTTAAACGTTTCGATTTGTTTTATAACGTTTTAAACGTTTGAATTAAATTGCTAAAAAAGTGAAACATTAGGATTTGTTTCGTAACGTTTTAAATATTTGGCTTAAATCACTAAAAAGTTGAAATGTTAGGATTTGTTTTGTAACATTTAAAAAGGTAAAATGTTTGGATTTGTTTTGTAACGTTTTAATCGTTTGAATTTGATTCGTAATGTTTTAAAGTTTGGGTTAAATAACTAAAAAAGGTGAAACGTTTGGATATAATTCGTAACTTTTAAACGTTTGGCTTCAACCGCTATAAAGGCGAAATGTTTGAATTTGTTTTGTAACGTTTTAAACATTTGGATTTGTTTCATAACGTTTGAAACGTTTGGATTTTTTCGTAATGGTTTAAACATTTGGATTTGTTTCATAACGTTTTTAAACGTTTGGCTTAAATCGCTAAAATGGTGAAACGTTTGGATTTGTTTCGTAACGTTTTAAATGTTTGGCTTAAATCGCAAAAAAGGCGAAACATTAGGATTTGTTTCGTTAGATTTATTTCGTAACGTTTTAACCGTTTGGCTTAAATAGATAAAAAGGTGAAATGTTAGGATTTGTTTCGTAACGTTTAAATCGTTTGGATTTGTTTCGTAATGTTTTAAATGTTTGGCTTAAATCGTTAAAAAGGTGAAACGTTAGGATTTGTTTCGTAACACTTTATACGTTTGGATTAAATAGCTAAAAAGGTGAAACGTTCGGATTTGGTTTGGTAACGTTTTAAACATTTGAATTTGGTTTGGTAACGTTTTAAACATTTGGATTTGTTTCGTAATGTTTTAAATGTTTGGATTTGTTTTGTAACGTTTTAAATGTTTGGATTTGATTCGTAACGTTTTAAACGTTAGGATTTATTTCGCAATGTTTTAAAGTTTTGCATTTATTTCGTAACGTTTTAAATGTTTGGCTTATATCGCTATAAAGGTGAAATGTTAAGATTTGTTTCGTAAAGTTTTAAATGTTTGGCTTAAAATCGTTAAAAGGTGAAACGTCAGGATTTGTTTCGTGACATTTTAAACGTTTGGATTTGTTTCGTAATGTTTTAAACGTATGGCTTAAATAGCTAAAAAGGTGAAACTTTTGGATTTATTTCGTAACGTTTTAAGCTTTTGGCTTAAATCGCTAAAAAGGTGAAATGTTAGGATTTTTTTTCGTAACGTTTTAAACGTTTGGCTGAAATAGCTAAAAAGGTGAAACATTTGGATTTGTTTTATAACGTTTTAAACATTTGGATTTGTTTCATAATGTTTTAAAGTTTGGGTTAAATAGCTAAAAAGTTGAAATATTAGGATTTGTTTTGTAACATTTAAAAAGGTGAAACGTTTGGATTTGTTTTGTAACGTTTTAAACGTTTGGATTTGTTTTGTAATGTTTTAAAGTTTGGGTTAAATAGCCAAAAAGGGGAAACGTTTGGATTTAATTCGTAACGTTTTAAACGTTTGGCTTCAATCGCTATAAAGGCGAAATGTTTGAATTTGTTTTGTAATGTTTTAAACGTTTGGATTTGTTTCATAACGTTTTAAATGTTTGGATTCTTTTCGTAATGGTTTAAACATTTGGATTTGTTTCATAACGTTTTATACGTCGGGATTTGTTTCATAACGTTTTAAACGTTTGGCTTAAATCGCTAAAATGGTGAAATGTTAGGATTTGTTTCATAACGTTTTAAATGTTTGGCTTAAATAGCAAAAAAGGTGAAACATTAGGATTTGTTTCGTATGGATTTGTTTCGTAACGTTTTAACCGTTTGGCTTAAATAGATAAAAAGGTGAATTTTTAGGATTTGTTTCGAAACATTTTAATCGTTTGGATTTGTTTCGTAATGTTTTAAATGTTTGGCTTAAATCGCTAAAAAGGTGAAACATCAAGATATGTTCCATGACATTATAAACGTTTGGATTTGTTCCATAATGTTTTAAAGTTTGGGTTAAATAGCTAAAAAGTTGAAATGTTAGGGTTTGTTTTGTAACATTTAAAAATGTGAAACGTTTGGATTTGTTTTGTAACGTTTTAAACGTTTGGATTTGTTTCATAATGTATTAAAGTTTGGGTTAAATAGCTAAAAAAGGTGAAACATTTGGATTTAATTCGTATCGTTTTAAACGTTTGGCATCAATCGCTATAAAGGCGAAATGTTTGAATTTGTCTTGTAACATTTTAAACATTTGGATTTCTTTCATAACGTTTAAACGTTTGGATTTTTTTCGTAATGGTTTAAAAATTTGGATTTGTTTCATAACGTTTTATACGTTTGGATTTGTTTCATAACGTTTTAAACGTTTGGCTTAAATCGCTAAAATGGTAAAACGTTAGGATTTGTTTCGTAACGTTTTAAATGTTTGGCTTAAATAGCAAAAATGGTGAAACATTAGGATTTATTTCGTATTGGATTTGTTTCGTAACGTTTTTACCGTTTGGGTTCAATAGATAAAAAGGTGAAATGTTATGATTTGTTACATAACATTTTAATCGTTTGGATTTGTTTCGTAATATTTTAAATGTTTGGCTTAAATCGCTAAAAAGGTGAAACGTTAGGATTTGTTTTGTAAAACTTTATACGTTTGGATTAAATAGCTAAAAAGGTGAAACGTTAGTATTTGATTTATAACATTTTAAGCATTTTGATTTGTTTCGTAACGTTTTAAATGTTTGGATTTGTTTCGTAACGTTTTAAATGTTTGGATTTGTTTCGCAACGTTTTAAATGTTTGGATTTGTTTCGTAACGTTTTAATCGTCAGGAATTTTTTCGTAACGTTTTAAACTTTTGCATTTGTTTCGTAACGTTTTAAATGTTTGGTTTAAATCGCTAAAAAGGTGAAACGTTAAGATTTGTTTCGTAAAGTTTTAAACGTTTGGCTTAAAATAGCTAAAAGGTGAAACGTCAGGATTTGTTTCGTGACAATATAAACGTTTGGATTTGTTTCGTAATGTTTTAAACGTGTGGCTTAAATAGCTAAAAAGGTGAAACGTTTGGATTTGTTTCGTAACGTTTTAAACATTTGCCTTAAATCGCTAAAAAGGTGAAACGTTTGGATTTGTTTCGTAACGTTTTAAACTTTTGGCTTCAATCGCTAAAAAGGTGAAACATTTGGATTTGTTTCGTAACGTTTTAAACGTTATGATTTGTTTCGTACCATTTTATACATTTGGATTTGTTTTGTAACGTTTTAAGCTTTTGAATTTATTTCGTAACGTTTTAAACGTTTGGATTTGTTTCGTAACATTTTAAACGTTTAGGCTTAAATCGCTAAAAATATAAAACGTTAGGATTTGTCTCGTAAAGTTTTAAACGTTTGGCTTAAACCGCTAAAAAGGTGAAATGTTAGGATTTGTTTCGTAACGTTTTAAACGTTAGGATTTGTTTCGTAACGTTTTAAACGTTTGGGTTAAATAGCTAAAAAGTTGAAACGTTAGGATTTGTTTAGTAACGTTTCAAACTTTTGCATTTGTTTCGTATGTTTAAATGTTTGGCTTAAATCGCTAAAAAGGTGAATTGTTAGGATTTGTTTCGTAATGTTTTAAACGTTTGGCTTAAATTGCTAAAAAGATGAAGCGTTAGGATTTGTTTCGTAATGTTTTAAACGTTTGGATTTGTTTTTTAACGTTTTATACGTTTGGCATAAATCGCTAAAAAGGTGAAACGTTAGGATTCGTTTCGTAACGTTTTAAATGTTTGGCTTAAATAGCTAAAAAAAGTTAAATGTTAGGATTTCTTTTGTAACGTTTTAAACGTTTGAATTTGCTTAGTGATGTTTTAAACTTTTGGCTTAAATAGCTATAAAGGTAAAACATTTGGATTTGTTTTGTAACGTTTTAAAAGTTTGGCTTAAATCGTTATAAAAGGTGAAACATTTGGTTTTATTTCGTAACGGTTTAAACATTTGGATTTGTTTCAGAACGTTTTATACATTTGGATTTGTTTCATAACGTTTTAAACGTTTGGATTTGTTTCGTAAAGTTTTAAACTTTTGGCTTAAATCAATAAAAAAGTAAAACGTTAGCATTCTTTTCGAAACGTTTTAATTGTTTGGCTTAAAAGCTAAAAAGATTAAACGGTAGGATTTGTTTATTAACGTTTTAAACGTTTGGATTTGTTTCATAAAGTTTTAAACGTTTGGCTTAAATAGCATAATAGGTGAAACATTTGGATTTGTTTCGTCAATTTTAACCGTTTGGATTTGTTTTGTAGCGTTATAAACGTTTGGATTTGTTTCCTAACGTTTTAAACGTTTTGTTTTATTTCGTAATATTTTAAATATTAGGATTTGTTTCGTAACGTTTTAAACGTTTCGATTTGTTTCGTAACATTTTAAACTTTTGGCTTAAATCGCTAAAAGGGTGAAACGTTAGGATTTGTTTTGTAACACTATAAACGTTTGGATTAAATCGCTAAAAAGGTGAAACATTAGGATTTGTTTTGTAACGTTTTAAACATTTGGATTTGTTTCGTAACGTTTTAAATATTTGGATTTGTTTCATAACGTTTTAAACGTATGGATTTGTTTCGTAACGTTTTAAACGTTAGGATTTGTTTCGTAGCATTTTAAACTTTTGCATTTGTTTCGTAACGTTTTAAATATTTGCTTACATCGCTAAAAAGGTGAAACTTTAGGATTTGTTTCTTAACATTTTAAACGTTTCCTTAAATCGCTAAAAGGTGAAACGTTAGGATTTATTTCGTAACATTTTAAACGTTTGGATTTGTTTCGTAATGTTTTAAACGTTTGGCTTAAATAGCTAAAAAGGTGAAACGTTTGGATTTGCTTCGTAACGTTTTTAAACGTTTGGCTTAAATCACTAATAAGTGGAAACTTTTGGATTTGTTTCGTAACGTTTTGAACTTTTGGCTTAAATCGCTAAAAAGGTGAAAAGTTTGGATTTATTTCGTAATGTTTTAAACGTTTGGATTTGTTTCGTAACGTTTTAAACGTTTGAATTTGTTTCATAACGTTTTTAACGTTTGGATTTGTTTTGTAACATTTTAAACGTTTGGCTTAAATAGCAAAAAAGGTGAAACATTAGGATTTATTTCGTAACGTTTTAAACGTTTGGATTTGTTTTCTAATTTTTTAAACATTTAGATTTGTTTTGTAACATTTTAAACGTTTGAATTTGTTTCGTAACAGATTAAACCTTAGGGTTAAATCGCTAAAAAGATGAAACGTTAGGATTTGTTTCGTAAAGTTTTAAACGTTTGGCTTAAATCGCTAAAAAGGTGAAATGTTAGGATTTGTTTCGTAACGTTTTAAATGTTAGGATTTGTTTCGTAATGTTTTAAACGTTTGGGTTAAATAGCTAAAAAGTTGAAACGATAGGATTTGTTTAGTAACATTTTAAACTTTTGCATTTGTTTCATATGTTTAAATGTTCGGCTTAAATCGCTAAAAAATTAAAATGTTAGGATTTGTTTCGTAACATTTTAAACGTTTGGCTTAAATCGCTAAAAAGAGGAAACGTTAGGATTTGTTTCGTAATGTTTTAAACGTTTGGATTTGTTTCGTAACGTTTTAAACATTTGGCATAAATCGCTAAAAAGGTGAAACATTTGGATTTGTTTTGTATGTTTAAAAGTTTTGCTTAAATCGTTAAAAGGTGAAACGTTTGGTTTTATTTAGTAACAGTTTAAACG
Source organism: Mercurialis annua (assembly GCF_937616625.2). Taxonomy (NCBI): domain Eukaryota; kingdom Viridiplantae; phylum Streptophyta; class Magnoliopsida; order Malpighiales; family Euphorbiaceae; genus Mercurialis; species Mercurialis annua. The sequence continues at coordinate 37,089,125 of NC_065574.1, read as the reverse complement.
TTTGGATTTGTTTCATAACATTTTAAACGTTTGGATTTATTTCATAACGTTTTAAACGTTTGAATTTGTTTTGTAACGTTTTAAACGTTTGGCTTAAATCGATAAAAAGGTGAAGTGTTAGGATTTGTTTCCTAACGTTTTATATGTTTGGCTTAAATCGCCAAAAAGGGGAAACTTTAGGAATTGTTTAAACGTTTGGCTTAAATAGCTAAAAGGTGAAACGGTAGGATTTGTTTATTAACGTTTTAAACGTTCGGATTTGTTTCGTAACGTTTTAAACGCTTTATTAAATAGCTAAATAGGTGAAACATTTGGAATTGTTTCGTAAATTTTAACCGTTTGGATTTGTTTTGTAACGTTTTAAACGTTTGGATTTGTTTCGAAACGTTTTTAACGTTTGGTTTTGTTTCGTAACATTTTAAACATTTGGATTTGTTTCGTAACGTTTTAAACGTTTGGATTTGTTTCGTAACATTTTAATCTTTTGGCTTAAATCGCTAAAAAGGTGGAACGTTAGGATTTATTTCGTAAAGTTTTAAATATTTGGCTCAAATCGCTAAAAAGGTGAAATGTTAGGATTTGTTTCCTAATTTTTTAAACGTTTGGCTTAAACAGCTAAAAAGGTGAAACGTTAGGATTTGTTTTGTAACATTTTAAACGTTTGGATTTGTTTTGTAATGTTTTAAAGTTTGGGTTAAATATCTAAAAAGGTGAAACGTTTGTATTTAATTCATAACGTTTTAAACGTTTGGCTTAGATATCTAAAAAAATGAAACGTTTGGATTTATTTTGTAACGTTTTAAACGTTTGGATTTGTTTCATGACGTTTTAAATGTTTGGATTAAATCGCTAAAAAGGTGAAGTGTTAGGATTTGTTTCCTAACGTTTTATATGTTTGGCTTAAATCGCCAAAAAGAGGAAACTCTAGGATTTGTTTCGTAATGTTTTAAACGTTTGGATTTGTTTCGTAACATTTTAAATGTTTGGCCTAATTAGCTAAAAACGTGAAACATTTGGATTTGTTTCATAACGTTTTAAACGTTTGGCTTAAATGCTAAAAAGGTAAAACGTTTGGATTTGCTTCGTAACGTTTTAACCGTTTGTATTTGTTTCATAACGTTTTAAACGTTTGGATTTGTTTCGTAACGTTTTAAACATTTGGCTTAAATCGCTAAATAGGTGAAATGTTTGGATTTGTTTAGTAACGTTTTAAACTTTTGGCCTAAATCGCTTAAAAGGTGAAATGTTAGGATTTGTTTCGTAACGTTTTAAAAGTTTGGCTGAAATAGCTAAAAAGGTGAAATATTTGGATTTGTTTTGTAATGTTTTAAACGTTTGGATTTGTTTCGTAATGTTTTAAAGTTTGGGTTAAATAGCTTAAAAGTTGAAATGTTAGTATTTTTTTTATAACGTTTAAAAAGGTGAAACGTTTGGATTTGTTTTGTAACGTTTTAAACGTTTGGATTTGTTTCGTAATGTTTAAAAGTTTGAGTTAAATAGCTAAAAAGGTGAAATGTTTGAATTTATTTTGTAACGTTTTAAACATTTGGATTTGTTTCGTAACGTTTTAAACATTTGTGTTTTTTTCTTAATGGTTTAAACATTTGGATTTGTTTCTTGACGTTTTATACGTTTGAATTTGTTTCGTAACGTTTTAAACGTTTGGCTTAAATCGCTAAAATGGTGAAACTTTTGGATTTGTTTCGTAACGTTTTAATTGTTTGGCTTAAATCGCAAAAAGGTGAAACATCAGATTTGTTTCGTATAGATTTGTTTCGTAACGTTTTAACCGTTTGGCTTAAATAGATAAAAAGGTGAAATGTTAGGATTTGTTTCGTAACGTTTTATTCGTCTGGATTTGTTTCGTAATGTTTTAAATGTTTAGCTTAAATAGCTAAAAAGGTGAAACGTTAGGATTTGTTTCGTAACACTTTATACGTTTGGATTAAATCGCTAAAAAGGTGAAACGTTAGGATTTTCTTGGTAATGTTATAAACATTTGGATTTGTTTCGTAACGTTTTAAATGTTTGGATTTGTTTCTCAACGTTTTAAACGTTTGGATTTGTTTCGTAATGTTTTAAACCTGGCTTAAATAGCTAAAAAGGTGAAACGTTTGGATTTGCTTCGTAACGTTTTTAAACGTTTGGCTTAAATCGCTAATAAGTGGAAACATTTGGATTTGTTTCGTAACGTTTTAAACTTTTGGCTTAAATCGCTAAAAAGGGGAAACGTTTGGATATATTTCGTAATTTTTTAAACGTTTGGATTTGTTTCGTAACGTTTTAAACGTTTTAATTTGTTTCGTAACATTTTAAACGTTTGGCTTAAATAGCTAAAAAGGTGAAACATTAGGATTTATTTCGTAACGTTTTAAACGTTTGGATTTGTTTTGTAATTTTTAAAACATTTAGATTTGTTTCGTAACATTTTAAACGTTTGAATTTGTTTCGTAACAGATTAAACCTTAGGGTTAAATCGCTAAAAAGATGAAACGCTAGGATTTGTTTCGTAATGTTTTAAAAGTTTGGCTTAAATCGATAAAAAGGTGAAATGTTAGGATTTGTTTCGTAACATTTTAAACGTTAGGATTTGTTTCGTAACGTTTTAAACGTTTGGGTTAAATAGCTAAAAATTTGAAACGTTAGGATTTGTTTAGTAACATTTTAAACTTTTGCATTTGTTTCGTATGTTTAAATGTTTGGCTTAAATCGCTAAAAAAGTGAAATGTTTGGATTTGTTTCGTAACGTTTTAAACGTTTGGCTTAAATCGCTAAAAAGAGGAAACGTTCGGATTTGTTTCGTAATGTTTTAAACGTTTGGATTTGTTTCGTAACGTTTTAAACATTTGGCATAAATCGCTAAAAAGGTGAAACATTTGGATTTGTTTTATATGTTTAAAAGTTTTGCTTAAATCGTTAAAAGGTGAAACGTTTGGTTTTATTTAGTAACAGTTTAAACGTTTGGATTTGTTTCATAACATTTTAATTGTTTGGGTTTATTTCATAACGTTTTAAACGTTTGAATTTGTTTTGTAACGTTTTAAACGTTTGGCTTAAATCGATAAAAAGGTGAAGTGTTAGGATTTGTTTCCTAACGTTTTATATGTTTGGCTAATATCGCCAAAAAGGGGAAACTCTAGGAATTGTTTAAACGTTTGGCTTAAATAGCTAAAAAGGTGAAACGGTAGGATTTGTTTATTAACGTTTTAAACGTTCAGATTTGTTTCGTAACGTTTTAAACGTTTTATTAAATAGCTAAATAGGTGAAACATTTGGAATTGTTTCGTAAATTTTAACCGTTTGGATTTGTTTTGTAACGTTTTAAACATTTGGATTTGTTTCGAAACGTTTTTAACGTTTGGTTTTGTTTCGTTACATTTTAAACGTTTGGATTTGTTTCGTAACGTTTTAAACGTTTGGATTTGTTTCGTAACATTTTAAACTTTTGGCTTAAATCTCTAAAAAGGTTAAACGTTAGGATTTATTTCGTAAAGTTTTAAATATTTGGCTCAAATCGCTAAAAAGGTGAAATGTTAGGATTTGTTTCCTAATTTTTTAAACGTTTGGCTTAAACAGCTAAAAAGGTGAAACGTTAGGATTTGTTTTGTAACATTTTAAACGTTTGGATTTGTTTCGTAATGTTTTAAAGTTTGGGTTAAATATCTAAAAAGGTGAAACGTTTGGATTTAATTCGTAACGTTTTAAACGTTTGGCTTAGATATCTAAAAAGGGGAAACGTTTGGATTTATTTTGTAACGTTTTAAACGTTTGGATTTGTTTCATAACGTTTTAAATGTTTGGATTAAATCGCTAAAAAGGTGAAGTGTTAGGATTTGTTTCCTAACGTTTTATATGTTTGGCTTAAATCGCCAAAAAGAGGAAACTCTAGGATCTGTTTCGTAATATTTTAAACGTTTGGATTTGTTTCGTAACATTTTAAATGTTTGGCCTAATTAGCTAAAAACGTGAAACATTTGGATTTGTTTCGTAACGTTTTAAACATTTGGCTTAAATGCTAAAAGGTAAAACGTTTGGATTTGCTTCGTAACATTTTAACCGTTTGTATTTGTTTCATAACGTTATAAACTTTTGGATTTGTTTCGTAACGTTTTAAACATTTGGCTTAAATAGCTAAATAGGTGAACTGTTTGGATTTGTTTAGTAACGTTTTAAACTTTTGGCTTAAATCGCTTAAAAGGTGAAATGTTAGGATTTGTTTCGTAACGTTTTAAAAGTTTGGCTGAAATAGCTAAAAAGGTGAAATAATTGGATTTGTTTTGTAATGTTATAAACGTTTGGATTTGTTTCGTAATGTTTTAAAGTTTGGGTTAAATAGCTTAAAAGGTGAAATGTTAGTATTTTTTTTGTAACGTTTAAAAAGGTGAAACGTTTGGATTTGTTTTGTAACGTTTTAAACCTTTGGATTTGTTTTGTAACGTTTTAAACGTTTGTATTTGTTTCGTAATGTTTAAAAGTTTGAGTTAAATAGCTAAAAAGGTGAAATTTTTGAATTTGTTTTGTACGTTTTAAACATTTGGATTTGTTTCGTAACGTTTTAAACGTTTGTGTTTTTTTCGTAATGTTTTAAACATTTGGATTTGTTTCATAACGTTTAATACGTTTGGATTTGTTTCGTAACGTTTTAAACGTTTGGCTTAAATCGCTTAAAATGGTGAAACGTTTGGATTTGTTTCGTAACGTCTTAAATGTTTGGCTTAAATCGCAAAAAGGTGAAACATTATGATTTGTTTCGTATAGATTTGTTTCGTAACGTTTTAACCGTTTGGCTTAAATAGATAAAAAGGTGAAATGTTAGAATTTGTTTCGTAACGTTTTATTCGTCAGGATTTGTTTCGTAATGTTTTAAATGTTTGGTTTAAATAGCTAAAAAGGTGAAACGTTAGGATTTGTTTCATAACACTTTATACGTTTGGATTAAATCACTAAAAAGGTGAAACGTTAGGATTTGTTTGGTAATGTTATAAACATTTGGATTTGTTTCGTAACGTTTTAAATGTTTGGATTTGTTTCGTAACGTTTTAAACGTTTGGATTTGTTTCGTAACGTTTTAAACGTTAGGATTTCTTTCGTAAATGCCTCTTGTTGCAATTCAAACATATTGGTGCTCCGCCTCCAATGTCACTCACAGATCTGGCACCAAATCCTGTGCCTGAGGCACTAACCCTAGTTCCATATCGAGCCCTCTTATTTCTTTGCTGACGTGATGTAGGTCGAGAATGACTTCCAGCGTACGACTGGGTAGGTGCGCTCTGTACTCTACGAAACGTATTACTTCTCATTGGTGCAACATTAGAAGGATCAGGAATCTTCCCAAATAGGATAAGAGAAACTTCCATTTTCCTAGCGCTATCGATCAGTTGCACTAGGGTTCTCCCGATATCAGACGTCAGACTCAAAAACTCGGCTCCTAATCCTTCTACAAACCTCGAGTTCACTCTGACAGGGTCTGCAGTTAGGTCAGGTTCGAATCTACTTACTCTAGTAAACTTCATCACAAACTCTTGCACAGACCGATTACCCCTACTCAGGGTCAGCCACTGATTACGATAACTCTCTGTCACCGCATACGGTAAGAAAAATTCTCTGTAACGATTCACGAATTCAACCCAAGTCATAGTGTCCACGGTTGGCTGAATATGCTGCTGAAACCAATCATTCGCGGGTCCTCGCATAGACATTTCCACCATAATAATGGTTTGTCTTTCGTTGGCTTGTAGATGTCGAGCGTTACGTTCTACTTCCTCTAGGAAGTCTAGGGCATCATCTGAGCCGTCGAACTTAGTTGGCTTAAGGCGCATATAAGCTAAAACGATATCTCGATCAGTAAAAGAAACATTGCGTAGCTGTTGCTGCTGTAGTTGTTCACGATGTATATTCTGCACCTCAGCCTGATTGGCTTGCATAGCCGCAATTCCCGTAAAGAACTGATTTAGGTCAAAACCTGCCACGTTAGGTTGTTGGGCTTGCGCTGGCACCTCAGGTGCCTGAGCATGGGCCTCTTGACCTCCACCTCCTCCGTGAAAAGAAGACTCATCTTGAGCTTCTGGATGAACATCATGTGCCCCTTCTATAACATTTCGTGCTGCAGCGACAACTCGCTTTACTTCTTGTCGTTGGTCAGATATCCTGACGAAGACAAACAACGTTGCTTAGCCGTATAATCGCATATCATCACAAACGTATATTGTATTAAACGCGCATCTATTCACATGAGAACACATATATGACAGACTCACATCCTAGAGAAAAAGCTGAAAGTTTGAAAATCAAATGAATACTTAACAAAGACAAGACTCGAATCCTATGTGCTGCAGTAGAATTCTAGAAAAATCAATCTCCCTTCTGACATAAGCAATGGTAACTGGACCATGCTCTGATACTAACATTGGCACGACCCAATCTCATGGGCCGAGACCGGCGTTAGGGAGTGGGAGTGGTTGCTGCGAAACCCGTAGCAAGCCTAAAAACGTAAAATAATTTTTCGCAAATATCAAACATCATGCATGACGTACTCATACACGTGTCATGATAAGCATATGCCAGATATACATATCCTCTGGCAATCACAATTCATTATAACGCAGCCATCATGAAATATTAACAACTTTAAAACATTAAAGTCATATATACAGAAAACCGTTCGATACAAACTGACATACAAACATCTATCTATTGTAGCTCTAAGAGTAAAGTATTGTTTCTTTACATACTTTCAAAAATGCAGACTTCTTGTAGTAGGATAGAAGTCTGTTGCTTCAAAAACGTCTTTCACCTGAGAGGAAAATTGTGAGGGGTCAGTATATGGGAATATACTGAGTGAATTCATACATTTACTAGTAAGTATTCAAGTAAAACATCAACAATGCAATAGCATTCAAAACATATGCATCGAAGTACATGATCCGAATGAAACCCTAATCCTCGAACTTATCAATTGTATATACATAATCAAATCAAATTGATCCAAATGGTCCGACCCAGGAGTGTTTACACTCTACCACGTGGATCGCGACCAGACTCTTAATCCCACAGTGTGAGTTCAACTCACTAGATACGGGGACTCCAGGTTACACCTTAACCGAGTGCTCACTCGTATCGAAATTCATAATCATAATCAAATTCATATTCATAATCAAATTTACAGCTGTATCAAATCAAAACTGGTGATCACGCAGTCCTATTGTCGGCCAATAGGTACCACGTTCCATCGGATTAATACCGGTTTCAAATCAAACATATATGCAATTCAGGTAAAGAATTCGCATTGCAAACATTCAAATCGTACATAAAGCAATATAAAATATTTGTTTGTATAAATACTTTAAAAGTAAATCGTATAAACTCACAGGAAATGCTTATCCAAAAATACGTCGGGGCTTAAAAACGTCAAGCTTCCCGAACTCTTGGTCCTGCTGCTTCCTGCCTCGCCGGATCTAAAACAATTTCAAAACATTTGACTCATATCAGAATCCTAACATTACTATAGACTCGAGACACGACAAATTACACTCATTACTCGTCGTCCTTCTCACGCGTATCCCGATAAACGGTATCTAACTCGTTTACGGATCGAATATCATTTCAAAATCGACTCACGTTTCACCTCGTTAGGTTAACTATTTAGATTAATCAATAATCAATCGATTTTAAATCTCGATATACGAATACAAAACGGGTCTCGAAACAAACAACCGGGGGAAAAAGGGTCCGGTGCACGTTCGTGCCTTGGGGTGCACGATCGTGCACCTCTTGGTGGTGCACGTTCGTGCACCATTGATGGTGCACGTTCGTGCACCTCGTGTGCACGATCGATCCCCGGAATCGTTTTCCGGGCATTCCGACGTGCTATAGGCGTAAAAACACTCCAAACTCATCCAAAACGCTTATTCTAAGCTCAAAACGCTATACACCAATCCTATAATCGTTAAAACGATAAAATCGTTTCGTGGAATAAAACTTTAACTCGATAAATCAAGAAATTCGTCCCTCCAAACTATAAAACGTCAACCTTACCGTGATTCGCCACTGAAATACGATCGTTTCGAGTTATAGAACGTCGAAAACGGACGAGAAACAGAATCTTGCGACGGAAACGGTGGAAATTGGCGAGAGAATGAAAAATGGTCTGATGATGATTTTGAATCCTTCATACTTAAGGATTCCTTATATATAATGGTCAATTTACACTTTGGTCCTTGAAACTTTTCAAAAGTTTCAATTTAGTCCGAATTCTATCCGCGTCCAAATTTTAAACAATCTCCGATTTACTCGAGACTTTTACCACTAATGCTATAAATTATTTCGCGAACTTTGGCGACATAATTTCCATCACGGGATTTATAATTTATTTTATATTAATTTTCGAAGTTATTTCTTTAATTCCCGTAAAACTGCTTAATAACATTTATTCTAAATTCCTTATATAATTTAATTAAATCCTTCTTAATTTAATTTATCGGACTTCACGACACGTAGCACGACTTATTTATCTTAAAATATTTTGGGGTATCACAGAATATGATGATATAAACTAAAATTTCAGATTCGGTCAAAAACTAATGCAACAAAATGAGAAAAGAAAAATATCAAAACCATAATAAGAAATCATAGATGTCAATACGTATAAACTATAAGTTTATAAAATAAAACAAGAGTTATGAAGGAAAGTAAAGAAGGTATGCAATATGATTTCAAAGAGTATTTTCTATATATAAAATAGTTTTTAACGGTTTTAACCCTTTATGTGATATTGCGTGTAATTTGGTGAATTCACTTAGTTTTTATACTGACCCCGTTGCTCCTCCCATTTTTCAGGGATAATATGATATGATTTGGAGAGTCGAACTTCCGAAATTTTAATTTTTGAAAGTCATTTGCACAAGAAGTAGAAGGTTTTCATTCTAGCGGTCCGCAGTAGTCTAAATGTTTTCTCTATGTATTTATAACGCATTTTGACTCTTATGTTTTTGTAAAATGGGGTCACATGTATTTTGATATATATGAAATATGATTTTATTTGCGAAAAATTTACACAGGTTTTTAGGCTTACTACGGGTTTCAGAGCTACCACTCCCATTCCCTAGCGCCGGTCGCGACTCATAAATTTGGATCGTGACAAAAGGGGAAACGTTTGGATTTATTTTGTAACGTTTTAAACATTTGGATTTGATTCATAACATTAAAAATATTTGCATTTGTTTCATAACATTTTAAACGGTTCGCTTAAAACGCCAAAAAGGTGATACATTAGGATTTGTTTCTTAAGAATTTAATTGTTTAGCTTAAATTATTAAAAAGGGGAAACGTTAAGGTTTTTTTTGTAACTTTTTAAACGTTTTGATTTGTTTTGTAACGCTTTAAATATTTAGCTTAAATCGCTAAAAAGATAAAACATTAGGATTTGTTTCGTAACGTTTTAAACGTTTGGCTTAAATCGCTAAAAAGGTGACACGTTAGGATTTATTTCGTTATGTTTTAAATGTTTGGATTTGTTTCGTAACGTTTTAAACGTTTGGATTTGTTTCGTTACGTTTAAACGTTTGGAATTGTTTCCTAATGTTTTAAACGTTTCGATTTGTTTCGTAACGTCTTAAACTTTTGGCTTAAATCGCAAAAAAGGTGAAACATTAGGATTTGTTTTGTAAAGTTTTAAACGTTTGGCTGAAATCGCTAAAAAGGTGAAACATTAGGATTCGTTTCGTAACGTTTTAAACGTTTGGGTTAAATATCTAAAAAGGTGAAACGTTTGGATTTAATTCTTAACGTTTTAAACGTTTGGCTTAAATCGCTAAAAAGGTGAAATGTTTGGATTTGTTTTCAACGTTTGGATTTGTTTCACAAAGTTTTAAACGTTTGGATTAGTTTCATAACGTTTTCAACGTTTGGCATAAATAGCTAAAAAGGTGAAACGTTAGGATGCGTTTCGTCATATTTTAAACGTTTGGCATAAATATCTAAAAAGGTGAAACGTTAGGATTTTTTTATAACATTTTAAATGTTTGAAATTGTTTCGTAACCTTTTAAACGTTTGACTTAAAGAGCTAAAAAGGTGAAACGTTTGGATTTGTTTCATAACGTTTTAAAAGTTTGGCCTAAATCCCTAAAAAGGTGAAATGTTTGGATTTATTTTGTAACATTTTAAACATTTGGATTTGTTTCATTACGATTTAAACGTTTGGATTTGTTTCATAACGTTTTAAACGTTTGACTTAAACTGCTAAAAAAGTGAAACATTAGGATTTGTTTTGTAACGTTTTAAATGTTTGGCTTAAATCACTAAAAAGGGGAAACGTTAAGGTTTGTTTTGTGACGTCTTAAATGTTTTTATTTTGTTTGTAACGTTTTAAATGTTTTGCTTAAATCGCTAAAAAAGTGAAACGTTAGGATTTGTTTTGTGACGTTTTAAACGTTTGGCTTAAATTGCTAAAAAGGTGAAACGTTAGGATTTGTTTCGTAATGTTTTAAACGTTTCGATTTATTGCGTAACGTTTTAAAACTTTAGCTTAATTAGCTAAAAAGGTTAAAACGTTTGGATTTGTTTCGTAACGTTTTAAACGTTTGGCTTAAGTCGCTAAAAAGGTGAAAATCTGGATTTGTTTCGTAACGTTTTAAACGTTTAGATTTGTTTCGTAATGTTTTAAACGTTTGGATTTGTTTCATAATATTTTAAACTTTTGAATTCGTTTCGTAATTTTTAAACGTTTGGATTTGTTCCATAACGTGTAAAACATTTGGATTTGTTTTGTAACGTTGCAAAAAATTTGGATTTATTTCGTAACGTTTTAAATATTTTGCTTAAATCGCTAAAAAGGTGAAATATTTAGATTTATTTCGCAACGTTTTAAACGTTTGGATTTGTTTCATAACATTTTAGACGTTTGGATTTGTTTCATAACGTTTTAAATGTTTGGCTTAAATCGCTAAAAAGGTGAACGTTAGGATATGTTTCGTAACGTTGTAAATGTTTGGCTTAAATCGCGAAAAAGCTGGAATATTAGGATTTGTTCTGTAACGTTTTAAAACGTTTGGATTTAGGATTTGTTTCGTAACGTTTAAAACTTTTGGCGATCTAAAAAGGTGAAACGTTAGGATTTAGGATTTGTTTTGCAACGTTTTAAACGTTTGGATTTGTTTCGTAACGTTTTAAACGTTTGGATTTGTTTCGTAATGTTTTATATATTTGGCTTAAATCGCTAAAAATGTGAAACGTTTGGATTTGTTTTATAATGTTATTAACATTTGGCTTAAATCGCTTAAAAGGTGAAATGTTAGGATTTGTTTTGTAACGTTTTAAACGTTTGAATTATTTCGTAACGTTTTAAACGTTAGGCTTAAATCGCTAAAAAGGGGAAACGTTAGGATTCGTTTCGTAACTTTTTAAACGTTTGGCATAAATATCTAAAATGGTGAAATGTTAGGATTTGTTTTGTAATGTTTTAAACGTATGGATTTGTTTCGTAATGTTTTAAATATTTGGCTTAAATAGCTAAAAAGGTGAAACGTTTGGATTTGTTTTGTAACGTTTTAAAATTTTGGCTTAAATAGCTAAAAAGGTGAAACGTTTGGATTTATTTGATAACGTTTTAAACGTTTGGATTTGTTTCAAAATGTTTGAAATAGTTGAATTTTTTTCATAACATTTTAAACGTTTGGCTTAAATCCCGAAAAAGGGGAAACGTTTGGATTTATTTCATAACGTTTGGATTTGTTTCTTAAGGTTTTAAATGTTTGGCATAAATCGCTTAAAAGGTGAAACGTTAGGATTTGTTTCGTAAAGTTTTAAAGTTTGGCTTAAATCGCTAAAAATGTGAAAAGTTAGGATTTGTTTCATAACGCTTTTAACGTTTGGATTTGTTTCGTAACGTTTTCAAAGTTTGGCTTAACTAGCTAAAAAGGTGAAACATTTGGATTTGTTTCGTAACGTTTTAAACGATTGGCTTAAGTTGCTAAAAAGGTGAAACATTTGGATTTGTTTCGTAACGTTTTAACCGTTTGGATTTGTTTCATAACGTTTTAAAGGTTTGGATTTGTTTCGTAACGTTTTAAACGTTTGAATTTGTTTTGAAACGTTTTAAACGTTTCGATTTGTTTCGTAACGTTTTAAAAGCTTGGCTTAAATCGCTAAAAAGGGAAATGTTTGGATTTATTTCGTAGGGTTTTAACCATTTGGATTTGTTTTGTAACGTTTTAAACGCTTGGATTTGTTTCATACAATTTTAAACATTTGGCTTAAATCGCTAAAAAGGTGAAACGTTAGAATTTGTTTTGTAACGTTTTAAACGTTTGGCTTTAATAACTAAAAAGCTGAAACGTTAGGATTTATTTCGTAACGTTTTAAACGTTTGGATTTGTTTCGTAAGGTTTTAAATGTTTGTCTTAAATCACTAAAAAAGGTGAAACGTTAGGATTTGTTTCATAACGTTTTAAATGTTTTGCTTAAATTGCTAAAAAGGTGAAATATTTGGATTTGTTTCGAACGTTTTAATCGTTTGGATTTGTTTCACAACGTTTTAAACGTTTGGATTTGTTTCATAACGTTTTAAACGTTTGGCTTAAATCGCAATAAAGGTGAAACGCTAAGATTTATTTCGTAACGTTTTAAATGGTTAGCTTAAATCACTAAAAAGGGGAAACGTTAGGATTTGTATTATAACGTTTTAAACGGTTGGATTTATTTCGTAATGTTTTAAATTTTTAGCATAAGTCGCTAAAAAGGTGAAATGTTAGGGTTTGTTTTGTAACATTTTAAATGTTTCAATTTGTTTCATAACTTTTTAAACGTTTGGCTTAAATATCTAAAAAGGGGAAACGTTTGGATTTGTTTCGTAACGTTTTATAAGTTTGGCTTAAATAGCTAAAAAGGTGAAACGTTTGGATTTCTTTCGTAACGTTTTAAACGTTTGGATTTGTTTCGTAACATTCTAAACGTTTGGATTTGTTTCATAATGGTTTAGACTTTTGGCTTAAATCGCTAAAAAGGTGAAACGTTAGAATTTATATCGTAACGTTTTATATGTTTGGCTTAAATCACTAAAAAGGGGAAACATTAGGATTTCTTTCGTATCGTTTTAAACGTTTGAATTATTTTCGTAAGGTTTTAAATGTTTGGCTTAAATCGCTAAAAAGGTGAAACATAAAGATTTGTTTCATAACGTTTTAAACATTTAGCTTAAATCGCTAAAAAGGTGAAACGTTAGGATTTGTTTCGAAACGTTTTAAACCTTTGGATTTGTTTCATAACGTTTTAAACTTTTGGCTTAATAGCTAAAAGGTGAAACGTTTAGATTTGTTTTGTAACGTTTTAAACGTTTGGCTTAAATCGCTAAAAAGGTGAAACATTTGGATTTATTTCGTATTGTTTTAACTGTTTGGATTTGTTTCATAACGTTTTAAATGTTTGGATTTTTTTCGTAACGTATTAAACGTTTAGATTTGTTTTGTAAAGTTTTAAACATTTTGATTTGTTTCGTAACGTTTTAAAAGTTTGGCTTAAATAGCTAAAAAGAGGAAGTGTTTGGATTTATTTCGTAACGTTTTAAACGTTTGGATTTGTTTCGTAACGTTATAAACGTTTGGATTTGTTTCGTAACGATTTAAACATTTGGCTAAAATCGCTAAAAAGGTGAAATGTTAGGATTTTTTTTGTAACGTTTTAAACGTTTGGCTTAAATAGCTAGAAAGGTGAAACATTTCGATTTATTTCGTAACATTTTAAACGTTTAAATTTTTTTCATAAGGTTTTAAATGATTGGCATAAATCGGTAAAAGGTGAAATGTTAGGATTTATTTCGTAACGTTTTAAACGTTTGGCTTAAATCGTTAAAAAGGTGAAACATTTGGATTTGTTACATAACGTTTTAAACGTTTGGATTTGTTTCATAACGTTTTAAACGTTTGGCTTAAATTGCTAAAAAGGTGGAACGTTAAGATTTTTTCATAACGTTTTAAAAGGTTAGCCTAAATCGCTAAAAAGGAGAAACGTTAGGATTTGTCTCGTAACATCTTAAGCATTTGTATTTGTTTCGTATCGTTTTAAACGTTTGTCTTAAATCGCTAAAAAGGTGAAACGACGTTTTAAACGTTTGGATTTGTTTCATAACCTTTTAGTCGTTTGGATTTTGTTTTGTAACATTTTAAACGTTAGGCTTAAATCACTAAAAAGGGGAAACGTTAGGATTCGTTTCGTAACGTTTTAAACGTTTGGCAGAAATAGCAAAAATGATGAAACGTTAGGATTTGTTTTGTGATATTTTTAAAGTTAGGATTTGTTTCGTAAAGTTTTAAACGTTTGGCTTAAATAGTTAAAAAGGTGAAACGTTTGGAGTTGTTTTGTAACGTTTTAAAAGTTTGGCTTATCGATAAAAAAGTGAAACGTTTGGATTTATTTCATTACGTTTTAAACATTTGGATTTGTTTCATAATGTTTTAAATATTTGGATTTGTTTCATAACGTTTTAAACGTTTGGCTTAAATCGCTAAAAATGGGAAACGTTTGGATTAGTTTCGTAAAGTTTTAAACATTTGGATTAAATCGCTAAAAAGGTGAAACGTTAGAATTTGTTTCATAACGTTTTTAATGTTTGGATTTGTTTCGTAACGTTTTCAAAGTTTGGCTTAATTAGCTAAAAAGGTGAAACGTTTGGATTTGTTTTTAACGTTTTAAACATTTGGCTTAAGTTGCTAAAAAGGTTAAATGTTTGGATTTGTTTCATAACGTTTTAAAGGTTTTGATTTGTTTCGTAACGTTTTAAACGTTTTAAACGTTTGGATTTGTTTCGTAACGTTTTAAACGTTTGAATTTATTTCGTAATGTTTTAAACGTTTTGATTTGTTCGTAACGTTTAAAAGTTTGGCTTAAATCGCTAAAAAAAGAAAATGTTTGGATTTATTTCATATCATTTTAAACGTTTGGATTTGTTTATGTAATAACCCGTAAAAAAATTAATTATTTTAATTTATGAGTTATAAAAAAAATTTCAATCGTTTACGTTTTTACATTTCGTTTGGGGTTCGAGTCAAGGTTTGGTTCCATTTCAGGTTTGAATAAATTTATTTGGGTTGTGGTTCAACCAAACGGTTGAACCACAGGTTTGTAATCAGGTCTCAAAAGAGACCTGAATTTTTTTTGTAATGACTCGTTCGAGACATTGAGTCTCGAACAAGACATCATCAATTATCCCAAGGGTATTTTTGCTCTTCGCCCTCCCTACTTTGCCTTCGTTTTAAACCTAGATACGTACTATAAAAACCTATTTTCTTTTCCCTAATCTGTTCATCTCACTGAAATCTAACCCTAGCCACCTTCCGTACTCAATTTCGTTGTATATTCTTGGCTCAATCATCAATCAAAGTTGGAGGAAAATCATCGGCATGTTCTTATCATTGAAGTTATGTTTTTTCTGAAAACGACACTTCGGTATATTGATTCATTCTCTTTCGTTACATCATTATTTTCAGTTCCGATTCGACCTGGTCGAAGTAGACTCGCTTACCTAAAAATCCCAATTTTTGGTTCGCCAAACGGTACGTAAACGAACCTGTATCAATCGCCGCCATTTTACCATTTTTAAATTATTTTCTGTTTTGGCTCTAAAATGATACTTTTGTTTTTCAATCCGTTCCACAGCCGTTTGAAGATCGAAATCAGTTTCATTTATTCCCCGTGATAGTAGACTCGTTCCTCTATGTTTCTACACTTTTCGTTCGTCAAACGGTACGTAAACGAACTCGTATTAATCGCCGCTGTCTCGCCGTTCTGTTTTGTATTAAACTATGATTAAGTAATTTTTGGTTCTCTGCCATTATGTTATTTCTTTAATGTTGTTGATTTTAGTATCTAGGAGGTAGACTCTTGTGTTTTGGATCTTTGGTTCTTTAAATTCAAAACCGATGTATTTCTCATTTGATTTCTGTTCGTCGTTGATTGCTAGAACTCGGTTTCTGAGTTCTTAAAATTTGATTTGAATTTAAGATAGTTTAGTTAGATTAATGCTTCTAGTAATTGTTTAGGTTGGGTTTATGAAATGGTAGATTGATGATCATTAATGTGGGTACCGTCATTGAGTTTAGTTGTTGGTTTTATAATTTAAATTGTTGAAGATGATGAGAAGGGCGGGCTTGGCTTACTGGGAATAGGGAATTGAGAATGATTATTCAAGAAGATGACTATATGTCAAAGTGTAATTGGCTTAACTTGAGTTGCTTTCGATTAAAAGTTCTTTTAGGCCATTAACTTGATTGGTATTAAATTGTTTAATCCCTTAAGTTACTTAATTAACTATTCTAAATTGATTTTAAATATTAAATTAGAAAATTGATTTCGACTTATTAATTAAAGATTTAAATAATAATATTATTTATAATTTGAAATTTTATTTGGACATTAATATTTTAAATTTAAATTAATATTAAACTTATTATGGATTATATATGATTTTATAATTGACTATATTAAATAAGAATTTGGGGATTTCAATTAATTTGAAAGTTTGTCAAATTAGTTATATTATTTTTAAGACCTAAAAATAATATTCGTGTTATTTAAAAATTAAATTAATAATTATTGTTAATTATTATTAAATTGATAATTTGATATTTTTGGCTTAAAATGCCTTTGTGATTAAATTTATATTTTTGCATTTTTGTTATTTAATTATTTGAGATATTTTCCGGTAATATTTAATTACTTGGGTTTCAATCTATTGAGTTCTATTTTGATATTGATTAATATTTTTATTAAATATTAAATTATAAACTGTGGTTTACAACTCTGGTTTTATGGTTGGGTCGGGTTAGACTTGGGTCGCCCAACATATGGGATTGGCTTGGTAGTTTGAGAAACTCGGCTACCCCGCTATTTGAAAAAAAAAGATTTTAATTGTTAATTAAATATTATTTAATTAATATTTTTGGATATATTTTTAATTTGAACTGAATAGGCTTGATTTATTTTTTCAGCATTATAATTTATTTGAAATTGTGTTTCTCTGTGATTCTATCTGGCTTATTATTTGTGATTGTCCTACGTGGTGTCTAGTATTCCTAGAGTTAGGGGTTGGAGCGATTTTAACGTATGATTTTTTTTAGACTTTTCGACTACTCGTGCTCCGGAGTCGAACCAGGGTTAGCTGTTTGCCGAAGTTTCACGTGGATAAGCAAGCAGTGAGTTTGTAGTGCTATTTACCGCTTTATTAAGTACCGCATTATATTTTAATATTATAAATGCTTTTAAACTGTTTTAACGGATTATGGATCTGGATTGAAACGAGCTGCTCGATAGGCTTGTATCGAGACTGTGTGCACCGGTAAGTACTCTAGGAATCAGCAGACTAAGGTCTTGCTTACGCTGGTATATATGACGAGGATTTGTTCCCGTCCACTTTGGGTTTATCAGTATGCTATGTCATACTTACGCTGGGATCATTTCAATACTGTTTTCCATAATCATATTATATTAGTATAAAATGTTTTTATTTAAGGGTTTTAAACTTAATAAATGTAAATAGTATTGCGAACTCATCTCAGTATATCTGACCCTGTTGTTTTCCCAAATTTTCCAGGTTTATAATTTGAAAGCTGGTCTACTCCGATTCTTTTGATTCTTCGGAGGATTTTATGTTATTTAAACTAATTACTGTTTTTGAACTCATAGACCGCAGTAGAACTAGTTATTATATATTACATTTGATATTACACTTTGGGATTATCGATTTTATCAATTATTTATTATTGGCATGTTTACTCTGGATTACATTATTGTTATAAATAAGGCATGTTGTTGAGCATTTCAGATATTTAAGTGATTTATATTAGAACTGTAATATAAATTGCTAGACTTAGGTTGGAGTCTTGGTTGCCCCCGAGCAGTTTTCTGCAGGTTTAAATGTTTATTTCTTTTCCGCAAGGCTTGCTACGGGTTTTGGTACGACCATACCCATACCCTAGCGCCGGTCACGATTCATGAAATTGGGTCGTGACAGTTTCGTAACATTTTAACGTTTGGATTTGTTTGGTAACGTTTTAAACGTCTAGATTTGTTTCATAACGTTTTAAACATTTGGCTTAAATTGCTAAAAAGGTGAAACGTTAGAATTTGTTTGGTAACGGTTTAAACGGTTGGATTAAATAACTAAGAAACTGAAACGTTAGGATTTGTTTCGTAACGTCTTGAACATTTGAATTTTCTTCGTAAGGTTTTAAATATTTGGCTTAAATCGCTAAAAAAGTGAAACGTTAGGATTTGTTTCGTAACGTTTCAAACGTTTGGCTTAAATTGCTAAAAAGGTGAAACGTTAGGATTTGTTTCGTAACGTTTTAATCGTTTGAATTTGTTTCATTACGTTTTAAACGTTTGGATTTGTTTCATAACGTTTTAACCGTTTGGATTTGTTTCATAATGTTTTAAATGTTTGGATTTGTTTCGTATCGTTTTAAACGTTTGGATTTGTTTCGTAACATTTTAAACGTTTGGATTTGTTTTGTAACGTTTTAAACGTTTGGATTTGTTTCGTAACGTTTTAAAAATTTGGCTTAAATCACTAAAAAGAGAAAATGTTTAGATTTATTTCGTAATATATTAAACGTTTGGATTTGTTTCGTAACGTTTTAAACGTTTGGATTTGTATCGTAACGGTTTTAACATTTGGCTAAAATCGCTAAAAAGGTAAAACGTTAGGATTTGTTTGTAACGTTTTATACGTTTGGCTTAAATAGCTAAAAGGTGAAACGATTGGATTTGTTTCGTAACGTTTTAAACGTTTCGATTTGTTTCGTAAGGTTTTAAATGTTTGGTTTAAATCGCTAAAAAGGTGAAACTTTAGGATTGGTTTCGTAACGTTTTAAACATTTGGCTTAAATCGTTAAAAAGGTGAAACATTTGGATTTGTTTTGTAACGTTTTAAATGGATTTGTTTCCT
This sequence comes from Mercurialis annua, assembly GCF_937616625.2. NCBI lineage: Eukaryota > Viridiplantae > Streptophyta > Magnoliopsida > Malpighiales > Euphorbiaceae > Mercurialis > Mercurialis annua. The sequence goes on along the minus strand of NC_065574.1, from coordinate 37,070,190 downwards.
AACGTTTTAAACATTTGGATTTGTTTCTTAATGTTTAAACGTTTGGCTTAAATCGCTAAAAAGGTGAAACATTAAGATTTTTTTCATTAGTTTTAAATGGTTAGCGTAATTCGCTAAAAAGGGAAAGCGTTTGGATTTGTTTCGTAACGTCTTAAACGTTTGGATTTATATCGTAACGTTTTAAAAGTTTGGCTTAAATCGCTAAAAAGGTGAAACGTTAGGATTTATTTCGTAACGTTTTAAACGTTTGGATTTATTTCGTAATGTAATGTTTAAACATTTGGATTTATTTTGTAACGTTTTAAACGTTTGGATTTGGTTCATAACGTTTTAAATGTTTGAATTTGTTTCATAACATTTTAAATGTTTGGCTTAAATCGCTAAGAAGGGGAACGTTAGGATTTGTTTCGTAAGGTTTTAAATGTTTCGCTTAAATCGCTAAAAAGGTGAAAAGTTTGGATTCGTTTCATAACGTTTTAAACGTTTGGCTTAAATTGCTAAAAAGGTGAAACATTTGGATTTGTTTCATAACATTTTGTACATTTGGATTTGTTTCGTAACGTTTTAAACGTTTGGCTTAATTAGCTAAAAAGGAAAAACATTTGGATTTGCGTAACGTTTTAAACGTTTGGCTTAAATGCTAAAAAGGTAAAACGTTTGGATTTGTTTCTTAACGTTTCAGCCGTTTGGATTTGTTTCATATCGTTTCAAACGTTTTGATTTGTTTCGTATTCGGAACGTTTTAAACTTTTGGCTTAAATCGCTAAAAAGATGAAACATTAGGATTTGTTTCGTAATATTTTAAATGTTTGGCTAAAATAGATAAAAAGATGAAACGTTTGAATTTGTTTTGTAACGTATTAAACGTTTGGATTTGTTTCGTAATGTTTTAAAGTTTGGCTTAAATAGCTAAAAAGGGGAAACGTTATGTTTTGTTTTGTAACGTTTAAAAAGGTGAAAAGTTTGGATTTGTTTTGTAACGTTTTAAACGTTTGGATTTGTTTCGTAATATTCTAAAGTTTGGGTTAAATAGCTAAAAATGTGAAATGTTTGAATTTAATTCGTAACATTTTAAAATTTTGGCTTCAATCGCTATTAAGGCGAATTGTTTAAATTTGTTTCGTAACGTTTTAAACATTTGGATTTGTTTCATAATGTTTTAAACGTTTGGATTTTTTTCGTAATGTTTTAAACATTTGGATTTGTTTCATAACTATTTATATGTTAGGATTTATTTCGTAACGTTTTAAATGTTTGGCTTAAATCGCAAAAAAGGTGAAACATTAGGATTTGTTTCATATAGATTTGGTTCGTAACGTTTTAGCCATTTGGCTTAAATAGATAAAAAGGTCAAACGCTAAGATTTGTTTCGTAATATTTTAACCGTTTGAATTTGTTTCGCAGTGTTTTAAATGTTTGGCTTAAATTGCTAAAAAGGTGAAACGTTGGGATTTTTTTCGTAACACTTTAAGCGTTTTGATTAAATCGCTAAAAAAAATGAAACGTTAGGATTTGTTTCGTAACGTTTTAAACGTTTGCCTTTGTTTCGTAACGTTTGAAACGTTTGGCTTTTTTTCGTAACGTTTAAACGTTTGGATTTGTTCGTAACGTTTTAAACTTTTGCATTTGTTTCGTAACGTTTTAAATTTTTGGCTTAAATCGTTAAAAAGGTGAAAAGTTAGGATTTGATTCGTAAAGTTTTAAACGTTTGGTTTAAATCGCTAAATGGTGAAACGTTAGGATTTGTTTCGTAACATTTTAAAAGTTCGAATTTGTTTGTAATGTTTTAAACATGTTGTTTAAATAGCTAAAAAGATGAAACGTTTGGATTTTTTTTGTAACGTTTTACACGTTTGGCTTAAATCGTTAGAAAGGAGAAACTTTTGGATTTGTTTCGTAACGTTTTAAACTTTTGGCTTAAATAGCTTAAAAGGTGCAACGTTTGGATTAGTTTCGTAACGTTTAAACATTTGGATTTGTTTCGTCACGTTTTAAACGTTTTAATTTGTTTCGTAACGTTTTAAACGTTAGAATTTGTTTCGTAACGTTTTAAATGTATGGATTTGTTTCGTAACATTTTAGACGTTTGGCCTAAATAGCTAAGAAGGTGAAACATTAGGATTTGTCTCGTAACGTTTTAAACGTTTGGATTTATTTCCTAATGATTTAAAAGTTTGTATTTGTTTCGTAACGTTTTAAACGTTTGGATTTGTTTCCTAATGTTTTAAACGTTTCGATTTGTTTCGTAACGTTTTAAACGTTTGGCTTAAATCGATAAAAAGGTGAAACGTTAGGATTCTTTTCGTAACGTTTTAGACGTTTGACTTAAATAGCTAAAAAGGTGAAACGGTAGGATGTGTTTATTAATGTTTTAAACATTTGGATTTGCTTCGTAACGTTTGGCTTCAATGGCCAAATAGGTGAAACATTCGGATTTGTTTCGTAAATTTTAACCGTTTGGGTTTTTTTTATAACGTTTTAAACGTCTGGATTTGTTTCGTAACGTTTTAAATGTTTGGTTTTGTTTGGTAACATTTTAAACGTTTGGATTTGTTTCGTAACGTTTTAAACGATTGGTTTTGTTTGGTAACATTTTAAACGTTTGGATTTGTTTCGTAACGTTTTAAAGTTTTGCCTGAAATCGCTAAAAAGGTGAAACGTTAGGATTTGTTTCGTAACGCTTTAAAAATTTGGATTAAATCACTAAAAAGTTGAAACGTTAGGATTTGTTTTGTAAAGTTTTAAACATTTGGATTTGTTTCGTAATGTTTTAAATGTTTGTATTTGTTTCGTAACGTTTTAAATGTTTGAATTTGTTTCGTAACATTTTAAACGTTAGGATTTATTTCATAACGTCTAAAACTTTTGCATTTGTTTTGTAACGTTTTAAATGTTTGGCTTAAATCGCTAAAAGGTGAAACGTTAGGATTTATTTCGTAACATTTTAAATGTTTCATAATGTTTTAAATATTTGGCTTAAATAGCTAAAAAGGGGTAATGTTTGGATTTGTTTCGTAAGGTTTTACACATTTGGCTTAGATCGCTAAAAAGGGGAAACGTTTGGATTTATTTCGTAACATTTTAAACTTTTGCCTTAAATCGCTAAAAAGGTGAAACGCTTGGATTTGTTTCGTAACGTTTAGAATGTTATGATTTGTTTCGTAACGTTTTAAACGTTTGAATTTGTTTCGTAACGTTTTAAACGTTTGGATTTGGTTCATAACGTTTTAAACATTTGTATTTGTTTCGTAACGTTTTAAACATTTGGCTTAAATCGCTAAAAAGGTGAAACGTTAGGATTTTATTCGTATGGTTTTAAATGTTTGGCTTAAATCGCTAAAAAGGTGAAACATTAGGATTCGTTTCATAACATTTTAAACGTTTGGATTTGTTTCGTAACGTTTTAAACGTTTGGCCTAATTAGCTAAAAAGGTGAAATATCTGGATTTTTTCTGTAACGTTTTAAACGTTTGTCTTAAATGCAAAAAAGGTAAAACGTTTGGATTTGCTTCGTAACGTTTTAACCGTTTGTATTTGTTTCATAACCTCTTAAACGTTTGGATTTGTTTCGTAATGTTTTAAACATTTGGCTTAAATCGCTAAATAGGTGAAACGTTTGGATTTATTACGTAACGATTTAAACGTTTGGATTTGTTTCGTAACGTTTTAAACTTTTGGCTTAAATCGCTAAAAAATTGAAATGTTAGGATTTGTTTCGTAATGTTTTAAACGTTTGGCTGAAATAGCTAAAAAGGTGAAACGTTTGGATTTGTTTTGTAACGTTTTAAACATTTGGATTTGTTTCGTAATGTTTTAAAAAGTTTGGGTTAAATAGCTAAAAAGTTGAAATGTTAGGGTTTTTTTATAACATTTAAAAAGGTAAAACGTTTGGATTTGTTTTGTAACGTTTTAAACGTTTGGATTTGATTCGTAATGTTTTAAAGTTTGGCTTAAATAGCTAAAAAAGGTGAAACGTTTGGATTTAATTCGTAACGTTTGGCTTCAACCGCTATAAAGGCGAAATGTTTGAATTTGTTTTGTAACGTTTTAAACATTTGGATTTGTTTCATAACGTTTGAAACGTTTGGATTTTTGCGTAATGGTTTAAACGTTTGGATTTGTATCATAACGTTTTTAAACATTTAGCATAAATCGCTAAAATGGTGAAACGTTTGGATTTGTTTCGTAACGTTTTAAATGTTTGGCTTAAATCGCAAAAAAGGTGAAACATTAGGATTTGTTTCGTATAGATTTTTTCGTACCGTTTTAACCGTTTGGTTTAAATAGATAAAAAGGTGAAACGTTAGGATTTGTTTCGTAACGTTTAAATCGTTTGGATTTGTTTCGTAATGTTTTAAATGTTTGGCTTAAATCGCTAAAAAGGTGAAACGTTAGGATTTTTCGTAACACTTTATACGTTTGGATTAAATAGCTAAAAAGGTGAAACGTTAGGATTTGGTTTGGTAACGTTTTAAACATTTGGATTTGTTTCGTAACGTTTTAAATGTTTGGATTTGTTTCGTAACGTTTTAAATGTTTGGATTTGATTCGTAACGTTTTAAATGTTAGTATTTATTTCGCAACATTTTAAACTTTTGCATTTATTTCGTAACATTTTAAATGTTTGGCTTATATCGCTATAAAGGTGAAATGTTAAGATTTGTTTCGTAAAGTTTTAAATGTTTGGCTTAAAATCGCTAAAAGGTGAAACGTCAGGATTTGTTTCGTGAAATTTTAAACGTTTGGATTTGTTTCGTAACGTTTTAAGCTTTTGGCTTAAATCGCTAAAAAGGTGAAATGTTAGGATTTGTTTCGTAACGTTTTAAACGTTTGGCTGAAATAGCTAAAAAGGTGAAACATTTTGATTTGTTTTGTAACGTTTTAAACATTTGGATTTGTTTCGTAATGTTTTAAAGTTTGGGTTAAATAGCTAAAAAGTTGAAATATTAGGGTTTGTTTTGTAACATTTAAAAAGGTGAAACGTTTGGATTTGTTTTGTAACGTTTTAAACGTTTGGATTATTTTCGTAATGTTGTAAAGTTTGGGTTAAATAGCTAAAAAGGTGAAACGTTTGGATTTAATTCGTAACGTTTTAAACGTTTGGCTTCAATCGCTATAAAGGCGAAATGTTTGAATTTGTTTTGTAACGTTTTAAACGTTTGGATTTGTTTCATAACGTTTTAAACGTTTGGATTTTTTTCGTAATGGTTTAAACATTTGGATTTGTTTCATAACGTTTTATACGTCGGAATTTGTTTCATAACGTCTTAAACGTTTGGCTTAAATCGCTAAAATGGTGAAACGTTAGGATTTGTTTTATAACGTTTTAAATGTTTGGCTTAAATAGCAAAAAAGGTGAAACATTAGGATTTGTTTCGTAACGTTTCAACCGTTTGGCTTAAATAGATAAAAAGGTGAAATGTTAGGATTTGTTTCGAAACGTTTTAATCGTTTGGATTTGTTTCGTAATGTTTTAAATGTTTGGCTTAAATCGCTAAAAAGGTGAAACGTTAGGATTTGTTTCGTAACACTTTAAACGTTTGGATTTAATCGCTAAAAAGGTGTCACGACCCATTTTCAAGAATCGTGACCGGCGCTAGGGTATGGGTATGATTGTACCAAAACCCGTAGCAAGCCTTGCGGATAGCAGATAAATATCATAAACAACAATGTACCTGCATAAAACCACATGCTCGGGGGCAACCGAGACTCCAACCTAATCTAGCAGTACATATAAACAACATATATTAAAAGCACACTTAATTCCAATTTAAACTCCAACAGCATGACGATTAATATATAATACCATAAACAATGTAATCATGCCAAAGCTGATAAAATAATAGTCGGACCAATCCAACAAACAATAGTCTAAATGTAAACGTAGACTATAACATAAATAAACTGATACTACTACTGCGGTCTAAGAGTTTAATATAGTTCGACTCCTTTATTCTAAAAATAAAATAAAAACCTCCGAGAATGAAGAAATGAAGGTCGACCAAATCTCAAATCATAAACCTGGAAAATTTGGGAAAACAACGGGGTCAGATTTACTGAGTAGAGTTTATATAACCATTTACATTTATTAAGTTGAAAACCTTTAAAAACGTTTAATAGAACATTTTCATTATGGATTATCAATGAAACCCTAAACCATAATTCTAAATCCATTGTCGTGTCGGTGAGACGTATCTCAATAACCGATCCCCGACTATCACTTAATAAATAGTGAGCCCAGGAGACGTATCTTCCACCGGTGCCCTCACTAAGGTGAGACGTATCTCAAACCTACCTCAATACCATAATCATTACCGGTGCGCACGCAGTCTCGATGATGCCCATCGAGTAGCCCGTTCCAATTCAGATCCATAATGTCAAAAACAGTTCGAAAGCTGTATATACAATATAGCAAAAATACAATTTACTTAATAAAGCGGTAAATAGCGATATAAACTCACTACTTGCTATTCCACGTGAAACTTGGTAAGCAATATAACTCTGGTTCGCCTCTGAAGTAAGAACAGTCGATGGGTTTAGACAAGGTATAAAATCATAATTAAAAACAGACCCTAACTCTAGAGAGTACTGGACACCACATAGGACTAGCACAAATAAAAAAAATCATGGTAAAGCAACCTAGAGTAAATACAAAGATCAAATAAATTGTAATGCTCTAAATAATACAAGTCTATTGAGTTCTCGCTTGAAATCCATTTCGAAAAGATATTATTTAATTTATGATAAAATAATAAATAATAATAAATTAAATCAATTTCCAAATTGTGGGTTAGCCGAGTTACCGATAACTATCAAGCTAACCTCACATGTCGGGCGATCCAAGTCGTCTAATCCGACCCAAATATTTTATCAAAATTATAAACCGTAGTTTATAATTATAAAATAATACTCTTGATAAAATTATAATTAAATATTAAAACAGAACTCAATAGCTTAAAACACAAGTAGTCAATAGTTACCGACAATTTACTTAACTAAAATAAGTTAAGAAAATAATTAAAAGTTAAAATGTAAATTAGCCAAATTGGCACTTCAGGCCCATAATTCTAAACAAAATGATAATTACCCGAGTAATTATCCGACTAAAAGATTATAACATAAATATCGTTTTTTTTTTTATTAAAAATATCAAACACAATTCAATTGAAATCAAATAAATATTATTTTTAAATTTAAATAATACTATCAAACTTTAAAATGGTAATTAAAAGTCCGGTGTAAAATTGATAATTAATAAATTCAAAAATTTCAGATTTTTAAATAATAATTAACACTTATAAATACCTTATAGGAATTATGAAACCAAAAGCCAATAACCTTAAATTAATAATCATTCAACATTTAAGTATAATTTTGAAAAAAAAAAACCCAACACTAAGAAACATAACATAGCCGCCAAAATTCAAAACTGTGGCCCAATATCATCACAAGCTATTCATATTATGTAATTCACAACCCAGAAACATGCTCAAGCCAATAGAGCTACGTAGCAAGACTCAAAGCCAAAGATGATACCATTTAAGTTCCGATTACCAATTCTATAACAACACAGCAATTTAATTTCTGAGCTTATAAACATATCACAAATCACTTAATATCCATAGAGTTCACAAACAATGGCAGCAATTCAAGACCGAAGAACAACCAAAAAAATTCATTATGTCCAAGGCAATTCGATTATACAAACAACAACATGAGATCTTTAGTCATAAAGATTCAAAGTGGCAAGAAAACTCCATGAATCAAGACGGCAGAAATTTATATGAACAAACGTAGTCAAGAACATCAAAACGGTGAACTGTAACGGCGATTAAACGAGTTAGTTTTACGTACCGTTTTTGATTCCGAAGCGTTAGGATTAGAGAGATCGAAGAACAATGATGAATCGTCGAAATAAACTCAGATTTAATAAGCTAACATAATAAAGAATATGAGTTATGAAACGGTGTTACGACATCGAATCGAAACAAAGAAAAAGATACTAGATTACTTACCAAGATCAAAGTGAATGGAGGGGAGGAGAGTGTATTTTTTTTTCAGAGTGTTTATTTTCAGATAAGTCGGCTAGGGTTTTAAAGAAAAAAAAATTAAAAACGGAATAGGGTTTTTAAATGAACAAAAAGAATGAATAGAAAAAGAACGCAGCAATTTCAGTTTCTGCTTCAAAGGCTTTTGAATATACAAAAGCCATGGGCCTTTCATATTACATAAAAGAATGGCAAAGTCACGTGGGAAACTATACAAGTTCATGAGTTCCATGCAAATGCATATACTTTTCTTTTCTTTTTCTTTTTCTTTTTTTTTTCCTTTCAAAAATTAATAATACAAACCATACACGAATCGAATCAACGAACAACTAAAATAAAATATAATAATAATAATAATAATTTTTTAAATATAATTCAAAAATACGGGATATTACAAAAGGTGAAACGTTAGTATTTGTTTTGTAACGTTTTAAGCATTTTGATTAGTTTAGTAACGTTTTAAATGCTTGGATTTATTTCGTAACTTTTTAAATGTTTGGATTTACTTCGTAATATTTTAAACATTAGGATTTGTTTCGTAACGTTTTAAACTTTTGCATTTGTTTCGTAACGTTTTAAATGTTTGGCTTAAATCGCTAAAAAGGTGAAATGTTAAGATTTGTTTCGTAAAGTTTTAAACGTTTGGCTTAATATCGCTAAAAGGTGAAACGTCAGGATTTGTTCCGTGACATTATAAACGTTTTGATTTGTTTCGTAATGTTTTAAAGTTTGGGTTAAATAGCTAAAAAGTTGAAATGTTAGGGTTTGTTTCGTAACATTTAAAAAGGTGAAACGTTTGGATTTGTTTTGTAAAGTTTTAAACTTTTGGATTTGTTTCGTAATGTTTTAAAGTTTGGGTTAAATAGCTAAAAAGGTGAAACATTTGGATTTAATTCGTATCGTTTGAAACGTTAGGCTTCAATCGGTATAAAGGCGAAATATTTGAATTTGTCTTGTAACGATTTAAACATTTGAATTTGTTTCATAAGGTTTTAAACGTTTGGATTTTTTTTGCAATGGTTTAAAAATTTGGATTTGTTTCATAACGTTTTATACGTTTGGATTTTTTTCATAACGTTTTAAACGTTTGGCTTAAATCGCTAAAATGGTAAAACGTTAGGATTTGTTTCGTAACGTTTTAAATGCTTGGTTTAAATAGCAAAAAAAGGTGAAACATTAGGATTTGTTTCGTATGGATTTGTTTCGTAACGTTTAACCGTTTGACTTAAATAGATAAAAAGGTGAAATGTTATGATTTGTTTCGTACCGTTTTAATCGTTTGGATTTGTTTCATAATATTTTAAATGTTTGGCTTAAATCGCTAAAAAGGTGAAACGTGGGAAACTATACAAGTTCATGAGTTCCATGCAAATGCATATACTTTTCTTTTCTTTTTCTTTTTCTTTTTTTTTCCTTTCAAAAATTAATAATACAAACCATACACGAATCGAATCAACGAACAACTAAAATAAAATACAATAATAATAATAATAATTTTTTAAATATAATTCAAAAATACGGGATATTACAAAAGGTGAAACGTTAGTATTTGTTTTGTAACGTTTTAAGCATTTTGATTAGTTTAGTAACGTTTTAAATGTTTGTATTTATTTCGTAACTTTTTAAATGTTTGGATTTACTTCGTAATATTTTAAACATTAGGATTTGTTTCGTAACGTTTTAAACTTTTGCATTTGTTTCGTAACGTTTTAAATGTTTGGCTTAAATCGCTAAAAAGGTGAAATGTTAAGATTTGTTTCGTAAAGTTTTAAACGTTTGGCTTAATATCGCTAAAAGGTGAAACGTCAGGATTTGTTCCGTGACAATATAAACGTTTGGATTTGTTTCGTAACACTTTATATGTTTGGATTAAATAGCTAAAAAGGTGAAACATTAGGATTTGGTTTGGTAACTGTAATACCCCGTAAAATTTTGCATTTTATTACATTTAAATTCCATCATTTTTCCCGGTCGTTTTGAAGTAATTTCGATATTAGTGGCTTGGTTCGAGTTGTTTGGTTTGGGTGTGATTTATTGGTTTAACCAATTATAATTTTTAAAATCAAAAAATAAAAAAAAAAAAAAATAGTTTTCAGCCATTCCCGTTCGGGAATTGAAATTCCCGAACGGGAATCACATTTTTGGGCCTGGTCTCGTTCGAGACCAGGCATTCCCGAACGGGAATCATGGCCTGAAAGGCCATTCCCGTTCGGGAATCACATCAGCCCATGGACCCTTCCGTGTGGCCCTTTTCGATCTCATTTACGGCTCACTTCCCTTCGTTATTTTAAGTCGATTTCTTCATAGAAAACCTAGATCACGCTGCAAGGTAGCCCTAGACGTTTTTCGTTTGTTCTTTCGCTGAGAAACGAAGCCGTAATCATCCACCAAAGATCGCTGTTCAGTAAGTACCCTTGATTCACTTGATTTCAGTTTTCTCTTGAAACGTCCTTCGGTTTTCTGATTCGTTCTTGCTCGTTTCTTAATCGAAATCTGAACCGTTTGATTCCAGACGATCTAGACTCACGTATCTACGTTTCCCTACCTCAATTTCGCTGAACGGTACGCCGTCGATCTCGTTCTAATCAATCCCGTTTTATCGTTTCTGGTTGCTATGTTTTCTGTTCTTGAACTTTATGTTGCTGCCGATCTTATTCTCTTCCTTTGTCAATGATTCTTCTTTGTTTTTGATTATAAATCGTTGGGTATGATTAGTGATATCAGTTTAAGCTTTCAACTTAAATGTCAAGGTTGTGTTATTGTTTGAATTGTTTTGGCCGATTGTAAATTTTATATTGCTGTCAACATTTGAATGTTTGGTGGTTTGCTTAAGTTGAATTTCTGGATTGATTTTATGCTTGTGATCATGTTATAAGAAGTTTATGATCTTAAGTTGCTTTGGTTCTTGGTTTAAGTTTTGGTTTCTGAAACTTAGGATTTTGGTTATGGAGGAAAGGCATAGGCGGGCATGTCTTGAGTTTTAAATGGAGATGATGGCTAAAGGGGCTTTTTGGTCATCAATTTAGTTTAACTTAATCAAATGAATTCCTTTAGTTTTAATTTTGATTTTGATTGATGGTAACTTTCTAATTCGTTATAAATCGTAATTGATATTTTGTAAACGATAATTATTTATAAATTAAGTTAATATAATTACTCGGGTAATTATATTTGTTTTCAAAGGTCGTTTTGTCAAAAGTTGGCTAAATTATAATTTAGCCCCTAAACTTATTTTATAACTTAATTAAGTGGATTTTTGGTTAATAACCTTATAGTTGGTTTTAATTATAAAGAAAGACAATTAATTTGGTTCCGGATGTCATTATTGGCTAAAGTGCAATTTAGTCCCTAATTGGCAAAAGTACCATTTAGTCCCTACTTGGTTAAAATACAATTTGGTCCCTGAATTTTTTATTTGACTTATACAATTAAGTTTTTGGTTCGTAACTTGGGTTACTTGATATTGAAGTTATTGAGTTCCGCTTTTAAAATGGATTATTATTTTGTTAAATTGTTTTATAAATATAAACTCGGGTTTATATTTGATAAACGTTTTGAGTCGGATTAGACTTGGGTCATCCGACAAGTGAGGTTAGCTTGGTAGTTATTTGGTAACTCGGCAAACCCACTATTTGTAAATTATTTATTATTTAAAGTTATTAAATAATATTTATAATTTGGATTTTAAACGGGAACTCAATAGACTTATATTAATTGGGCTTTATTACCTAATGGGTATTAATTGTGTGTGCTTTGGATTGTTTATTCCGACATGTTAATTGTGCTAGTCCTACGTGGTGTCTAGTACTCCCTAGAGTTAGGGTCTGTTTTTAATAATTATTTTATTTGTCTAGACCCGTCTATTGTTCGTGCTCCAGAGGCGAACCAGGATTAGTTGCTTGCCGGTATTCACGTGGATTAGCAAGCAGTGAGTTTGTACTTACTATTTACCGCTTTATTAAGTAAATTGTTATTTTAATATTAAATATATATACTGTACGTATATTTCGAACTGTTTTTATATTATGGCTTCTAGTTGGAACATGCTACCTAATGGGCATCATTAGGACTGCGTGCGCACCGGTAATGATCTGGGAAAGGTAATTATGGTAATGTGGTAACTCGGTGTGAGCATAGCTCTCGGGACCAAGTAGAGTAACTCGGTGTAGCTCAGCTCTCGGGACTCTGTTATAAGTGTGGTCAGTGGTAACTCGGTGTAGCTCAGCTCTCGGGACCAGACCTATTGGATTATGTTTATTATTTAGGATTGTGGATTAAGGTTCCAACTATTATCTGTAATATCGTTATTAAATATTTTAAACGTTTTAAAGGTTTTTCCACTTAATAAATGTAAATAGTGGTATGAACTCATCTCAGTATATCTGACCCCGTTGTTTTCCCAATTTTCCCCAGGGTTATGATCTGAGAGAGTCTGGTGATCTCCGCATTTACTTTTCCTCGGAGGTTTCCTTTTATTTTAATAAAATTGTAAAACTGTTTTATTCTTAGACCGCAGTAGTAACTAGACGTCTTGTTGTTATTATATATTTTGTCGGGTTGGTTCGACTGGTTATGTTACTTTGGCATGATATATTATTTGTATTGGTTTATGATAATCTATTTTAGACTCAGAATTGAATAAGCATGTTATATTAACTGTCGATTATTATAACTGCTAGTTTAGGTTGAAGTCTCGGTTGCCCCCGAGCATTGGTTTTCTGCAGGTTTATGTGTTTATGAAAGGCTAGCTACGGGTTTCGGTACTACATTACCCATACCCTAGCGCCGGTCGCGATTCATGAAAATGGGTCGTGACAAACTTGGTATCAGAGCTTTGGTTTCAAACCAAGGCCATTGCTTGCTATGTGTTTACTCTGTTAAGTATTGTTGTGTCTTAGGAACTACTGCGGAATTAGGATTCGTGTCTTGTCTTTTAAACGTCATCATTTGTTTTCAAACCTTCAGCCTACATCCTATAGGTGATGTCTGTCAGTCCTTATTTGGTATTGATGCTTTGATTGACAATTTATTTCACTTGGATGTTAATTGCTGTGTTTTATCATGTTGAGATTATTTCACTTGGGTGATTATAATTGCTTTTGATTTCTCGGGAAATCATAGGTTGGTAAAATTTCCTAAAGACTCATACTTGGGTATGATGTTTGATAAAACTTGTCGTTTATGCCTAAAACGATTTAGAATTTATGGTAATGTTACAGTTATTTTACGTGATGCGTTGAACTGCTTTGCCTTGTTAATAAAGTACATCTTGGCTTTGGCCTCAATTGTTGATGTTAAATGTGATCGTATGTTGGACGTTAGCCTTATTTTTCAATTAAAGAGATTTTGGGGTTAAACCTTAAAACGTGTTTGATGGTCATGCATTGTTTGACCACATATTGATTTAGAGATTTTTATCGAGAATATTGTTTTATCCGATTTGTATTTCGACATAGAATTATAAGAGAAGTTTAATTTTAAATTCTTAAAAAGATGGTTTTTGGTTGAGTTGCCAGTAAATATTTTGAAATATTATGTTTGGTCTGGTGTTAACAAGCGATGGTTTCAAATGATGTTTTATGAGATAAGTCATTGTTTTAAGAATTTAACGTTGAAGTTATTTTATCATGCTGTAGTATGGCAGCATTTTAAATTTTTGGGATTTACAGAATAGATGTTTGAAATCAAAGATTTCTCACTTGAGTTTTAAATTACCGTTTAGCGGTTGGTTTAAATTGAGTTCCCAAAATTTGAAGGGATGGAAATTTTATTAAAATACTTTTCCGGATTTATAAACATTTTAAATACGTTTTATAAACGATTGTTTTGGGTTCGACTTGGGTCACCCAAATTTAGGAGTTGAGCTTGGTAGTTGTAATGACTCGGCTAGCTCGATAATTTTTTTGTCTGAGATACTTGGGTATCCGTTTTAAAGCAACTGATTAATAAGAAGAGATTTTTACAAAATGTGATTTTGTTTTAACCTTGGGGCTCAGCAAAATTTGAAAATTTTCGTATTTATTTTTAATTTTAAAACGAATTTTGAAGCGTACTATTAAAGGACGATATAATTACATGGTAAATTTGTAATGAGATTTCAAGGAAATGTTGTGGCATATCCTGATTTGTTTTAAGTATGCTTGAGTTAATTGTGTTCAATGGAATGGTTACGTGGTTTGCAATTTACAGATTTGTTATCTTGTGAACAGAATTTGTGTTTTATAACTCGCTTGTCTGTTGGACTAAGTTGATTGTGTTAGTTTTGTCTCTTCGTGCAGTGTAGCACGTGAGATGATCTAATCATGTGGTTATGGTCGGCTTACCTTGATGTATAGTTTTGACCTTTGAGTAAGATCTTTTTTTAAAAAAAATCTTGTTTCCCTTTTTGTTTCGGTTTTGGGTTGCGCGGGGCTTTACTATTTCTGTTTTGTGGATCGAAACCCTTGGGTTTCGATATCGAGGAATACAAGGGAGGTACTTCCTTTGGATTGGTTGATGATTTCTGATTATCCTAGGATGGGTATTGCAAACTCTGAACCGAAAAGATAGATCGATGTATTAATACACTGGTGTTTCCATCAAGTCTGATGATGCGATGCGGGAGCTGGCGGTAAATTTTATAGGAACATATATTATGTGCTATTTTCTTTGGTTATATGCTCAGTCTGGATTGAGGTTAGTTAGTTACTTTTTATAATAGAGTTGTAATGAAGTTATTATGAGGAATTGTTGTATAGCATCGAATGTTGCTAGGTGCAAGTAAGGAAATTTTGAGAAATATTTTGAGGTCATCGAGTGCATCTCACAGAGTGTGACGTCTAGCAAATGTTTATTGAGAAATGGATTTTAAAGATTGAATTGCTGAAATATTCGAAATATTTTCAACACGTAATTGTGCCCAGACATATCATGAACATGCATTTTGAATGTCACGAATAGGTTTGCATTGAACACTGAGTATGTTCACTAAATATAAGATAAAATAATAATTGATACATGCATAATAGTACATGCATCACGTGCATAGAAATTATTAGGGTTGGATGCAACTCTTTGGGGATGAGAGATGTCATCACCCTGGCGCACAATTATGTAAAATGGATTTTATCGATAAAGTGTTTTGAGAAAGATGTTTTGAAACAAACTCGTGAGTTCCTTTGGGGTAAATGTATTTATAAAGTTGTGAAATTTCAAATGATTTTGAAATTGTTACCGAAAGGTAGCTAGACAAATACTCTGTCATGATGATGATGGTTATTGGATGTTTACGTTGAAAGCGTTGGTCTGTAGAATCAGAATCTTGTGGTTATGAGTAAGAATGATTTTGAGGTTGCGCTCGAGATATAGTTGTGCTAAGTGCGGTATAGTGTATTTTAGAATAGTAAGCTTCATGATAATTAAGGATTTGTGGATTAAGGATGTTGGTTATGCTCCATGTGTGTATATACACTATATTTTTGTTTTAAACGAAACTTTATCTTTTCAGATTTGAAATTGTCCAAAGAATTTTGGTGTATTGATATAAGGAATGTTTATAAACAAGAAATTTACATTGCTGATTTTACCTTTCTGAGGAAATGGAGAATTTTTGTCAAAATTGATTCAAAAGGGATAATAAATTTTTCGCTTGAGCGATTTCTTCAATTTTGTTTTGTTTGAAAAAAAAAATTAGAAGCGACTTAAAAATTTTGGGATGCTTGAAACATCAATGTGTATTTTGAATACGGAAAATTCGGCCACAGTTGGTTTTTTTTTAAGTATAAATTATTAAAAAGTGTATTAGCAAGTTTGAATTAAAAAGAACATAAATTTTTGTCAATTGAACTGTTTTATAGATTTGCAAATGTATTGGAAAGTAAGAGGAAATTTCGGATTTAAATGTGGAGGTCTTGAAATTTTTCAAGGGTTTGCAAAACCGATGGTTTTTTAACGGTAAGGGTATTGTGATTTCGAATGAAAAGGAGGTGTAAGACGTAGAGTCTTTTAATCAAAGTGGAAATTCTTTTTGTGAATAAAATATTTGATATTAAAAGATTTTATACCCACAGGAATTGGTTTTGAGCATAACTAACAATCTGATCGTATTGATCTCTCGTTGTATACGAGGCTGTAGTCAATTGATTGAATAATTTTGAGGATTTGAATTCGTTTTTGTTATATGAGGTAGTTGATTTAAATATCGAAATCGCGGTTAATAGGTTTCGACAACTAAAATAGGTTGATTGATTTTGTTATAGAGGGTATTATCGTAATAATGGATATCGTTGGGTCATTTGTTGAAACCTTGGTAAGGGTGACAAATTTTATGTTGTCAGATGCAGTCAATGCGCAGAGTAGTCATGGCGTTATGTTTCTGAGTGATTGGAAGAATCATTATGATGGATATTGTTTATAATTGTTATAGAAATTTATTTTGTATTCATGAGAGATGTTCGCTTTTTTTTGAATTGCGTTATGAGTTTCGTGTTGTGGATTCACAAGTTAATAGTATTATCGAGCTGGTACCAATCGTTAGGATTAGATGATTATTATTATCATGTTTGTTTTGGAACCGAAATATTTTCTGAAGTTATTGGGTTTTTTATCGGTCATTTTGAGGTAGAGATGCTAAGTAAAAGGAAGTAAGGGTTTAGGAATGATAGATTTTATCAACTATATTGCAATGTTATTGTTTTGTTTAAGGCAAAAGAGTTTGGAGTTGTAGAACTATAGTTGAGCTTAACGCTTAACCATGTATTGATATTGAGGATTTTGTAATAGATGAGTTTCGAGCTGGCTTTGGAAACCACTCCGGTATAGAAAAATGGTGACTCTCAGTTGAATAAATTGTGTTATCATGATTTGGAGCATCTACTGCTAGCAACAGGATTTGGTACATAAGTGTGTTGTGATCGCTTATTATGCGAGCCAGTGTCGGTTATGCGATTGGAGATGGGATCTTAATTATCCTAGTATATTAGCCGAGTGTTGGGTAGTAGAGCTTGTTGTATCTTAGTTGAACTGCCCTAGAGTTATGTTATCGTTATGCCTAGTGGAAGTTGTGTTAGTACTTTGGTGACCTTTGAGTGTGTTCAGTTTTTGCAACTGAAGGTTTTGAAGTGTTTTGAGGGTCAACCTGTTAAATTTTGCTTACGCGCGTGCGTATGCCGTTGGGCATGGAATACCATCAACGACAGTGGATTGGTTTCTTGGTTTTGATCTGTTATTTAATGACAGAGGTCGTGTGAAGTTTCGTTATATTTTGTTGTCCTAATTTACGATAGGTATCTTGTGGATGTGTTTTCTTATCGGCTTTGTACATTTTGTTTAACTGGATGTGTAACTTTATGTTATGTGGTATGTCGATAGTTTTATTTAAATTCGAGGACGAATTTTTAATTAGTTGGGGAGAATGTAATACCCCGTAAAATTTTGCATTTTATTACATTTAAATTCCATCATTTTTCCCGGTCGTTTTGAAGTAATTTCGATATTAGTGGCTTGGTTCGAGTTGTTTGGTTTGGGTGTGATTTATTGGTTTAACCAATTATAATTTTTAAAATCAAAAAATAAAAAAAATAAAAAAAATAGTTTTCAGCCATTCCCGTTCGGGAATTGAAATTCCCGAACGGGAATCACATTTTTGGGCCTGGTCTCGTTCGAGACCAGGCATTCCCGAACGGGAATCATGGCCTGAAAGGCCATTCCCGTTCGGAAATCACATCAGCCCATGGACCCTTCCGTGTGGCCCTTTTCGATCTCATTTACGGCTCACTTCCCTTCGTTATTTTAAGTCGATTTCTTCATAGAAAACCTAGATCACGCTGCAAGGTAGCCCTAGACGTTTTTCGTTTGTTCTTTCGCTGAGAAACGAAGCCGTAATCATCCACCAAAGATCGCTGTTCAGTAAGTACCCTTGATTCACTTGATTTCAGTTTTCTCTTGAAACGTCCTTCGGTTTTCTGATTCGTTCTTGCTCGTTTCTTAATCGAAATCTGAACCGTTTGATTCCAGACGATCTAGACTCACGTATCTACGTTTCCCTACCTCAATTTCGCTGAACGGTACGCCGTCGATCTCGTTCTAATCAATCCCGTTTTATCGTTTCTGGTTGCTATGTTTTCTGTTCTTGAACTTTATGTTGCTGCCGATCTTATTCTCTTCCTTTGTCAATGATTCTTCTTTGTTTTTGATTATAAATTGTTGGGTATGATTAGTGATATCAGTTTAAGCTTTCAACTTAAATGTCAAGGTTGTGTTATTGTTTGAATTGTTTTGGCCGATTGTAAATTTTATATTGCTGTCAACATTTGAATGTTTGGTGGTTTGCTTAAGTTGAATTTCTGGATTGATTTTATGCTTGTGATCATGTTATAAGAAGTTTATGATCTTAAGTTGCTTTGGTTCTTGGTTTAAGTTTTGGTTTCTGAAACTTAGGATTTTGGTTATGGAGGAAAGGCATAGGCGGGCATGTCTTGAGTTTTAAATGGAGATGATGGCTAAAGGGGCTTTTTGGTTATCAATTTAGTTTAACTTAATCAAATGAATTCCTTTAGTTTTAATTTTGATTTTGATTGATGGTAACTTTCTAATTCGTTATAAATCGTAATTGATATTTTGTTAACGATAATTATTTATAAATTAAGTTAATATAATTACTCGGGTAATTATATTTGTTTTCAAAGGTCGTTTTGTCAAAAGTTGGCTAAATTACAATTTAGCCCCTAAACTTATTTTATAACTTAATTAAGTGGATTTTTGGTTAATAACCTTATAGTTGGTTTTAATTATAAAGAAAGACAATTAATTTGGTTCCGGATGTCATTATTGGCTAAAGTGCAATTTAGTCCCTAATTGGCAAAAGTACCATTTAGTCCCTACTTGGTTAAAATACAATTTGGTCCCTGAATTTTTTATTTGACTTATACAATTAAGTTTTTGGTTCGTAACTTGGGTTACTTGATATTGAAGTTATTGAGTTCCGCTTTTAAAATGGATTATTATTTTGTTAAATTGTTTTATAAATATAAACTCGGGTTTATATTTGATAAACGTTTTGAGTCGGATTAGACTTGGGTCATCCGACAAGTGAGGTTAGCTTGGTAGTTATTTGGTAACTCGGCAAACCCACTATTTGTAAATTATTTATTATTTAAAGTTATTAAATAATATTTATAATTTGGATTTTAAACGGGAACTCAATAGACTTATATTAATTGGGCTTTATTACCTAATGGGTATTAATTGTGTGTGCTTTGGATTGTTTATTCCGACATGTTAATTGTGCTAGTCCTACGTGGTGTCTAGTACTCCCTAGAGTTAGGGTCTGTTTTTAATAATTATTTTATTTGTCTAGACCCGTCTATTGTTCGTGCTCCAGAGGCGAACCAGGATTAGTTGCTTGCCGGTATTCACGTGGATTAGCAAGCAGTGAGTTTGTACTTACTATTTACCGCTTTATTAAGTAAATTGTTATTTTAATATTAAATATATATACTGTACGTATATTTCGAACTGTTTTTATATTATGGCTTCTAGTTGGAACATGCTACCTAATGGGCATCATTAGGACTGCGTGCGCACCGGTAATGATCTGGGAAAGGTAATTATGGTAATGTGGTAACTCGGTGTGAGCATAGCTCTCGGGACCAAGTAGAGTAACTCGGTGTAGCTCAGCTCTCGGGACTCTGTTATAAGTGTGGTCAGTGGTAACTCGGTGTAGCTCAGCTCTCGGGACCAGACCTATTGGATTATGTTTATTATTTAGGATTGTGGATTAAGGTTCCAACTATTATCTGTAATATCGTTATTAAATGTTTTAAACGTTTTAAAGGTTTTTCCACTTAATAAATGTAAATAGTGGTATGAACTCATCTCAGTATATCTGACCCCGTTGTTTTCCCAATTTTCCCCAGGGTTATGATCTGAGAGAGTCTGGTGATCTCCGCATTTACTTTTCCTCGGAGGTTTCCTTTTATTTTAATAAAATTGTAAAACTGTTTTATTCTTAGACCGCAGTAGTAACTAGACGTCTTGTTGTTATTATATATTTTGTCGGGTTGGTTCGACTGGTTATGTTGCTTTGGCATGTTATATTATTTGTATTGGTTTATGATAATCTATTTTAGACTCAGAATTGAATAAGCATGTTATATTAACTGTCGATTATTATAACTGCTAGTTTAGGTTGAAGTCTCGGTTGCCCCCGAGCATTGGTTTTCTGCAGGTTTATGTGTTTATGAAAGGCTAGCTACGGGTTTCGGTACTACATTACCCATACCCTAGCGCCGGTCGCGATTCATGAAAATGGGTCGTGACAGTAACGTTTTAAACATTTGGATTTGTTTCGTAACGTTTTAAATGTTTGGATTTGTTTCGTAACGTTTTAAATGTTTGGATTTGATTCGTAACGTTTTAAATGTTAGGATTTATTTCGCAACATTTTAAACTTTTGCATTTATTTCGTAACATTTTAAATGTTTGGCTTATATCGCTATAAAGGTGAAATGTTAAGATTTGTTTCGTAAAGTTTTAAATGTTTGGCTTAAAATCGCTAAAAGGTGAAACGTCAGGATTTGTTTCGTGAAATTTTAAACGTTTGGATTTGTTTCGTAATGTTTAAGCTTTTGGCTTAAATCGCTAAAAAGGTGAAATGTTAGGATTTGTTTCGTAACGTTTTAAACGTTTGGCTGAAATAGCTAAAAAGGTGAAACATTTTGATTTGTTTTGTAACGTTTTAAACATTTGGATTTGTTTCGTAATGTTTTAAAGTTTGGGTTAAATAGCTAAAAAGTTGAAATATTAGGGTTTGTTTTGTAACATTTAAAAAGGTGAAACGTTTGGATTTGTTTTGTAACGTTTTAAACGTTTGGATTATTTTCGTAATGTTGTAAAGTTTGGGTTAAATAGCTAAAAAGGTGAAAAGTTTGGATTTAATTCGTAACGTTTTAAACGTTTGGCTTCAATCGCTATAAAGGCGAAATGTTTGAATTTGTTTTGTAACGTTTTAAACGTTTGGATTTGTTTCACAACGTTTTAAACGTTTGGATTTTTTTCGTAATGGTTTAAACATTTGGATTTGTTTCATAACGTTTTATACGTCGGAATTTGTTTCATAACGTCTTAAACGTTTGGCTTAAATCGCTAAAATGGTGAAACGTTAGGATTTGTTTTATAACGTTTTAAATGTTTGGCTTAAATAGCAAAAAAGGTGAAACATTAGGATTTGTTTCGTAACGTTTCAACCGTTTGGCTTAAATAGATAAAAAGGTGAAATGTTAGGATTTGTTTCGAAACGTTTTAATCGTTTGGATTTGTTTCGTAATGTTTTAAATGTTTGGCTTAAATCGCTAAAAAGGTGAAACGTTAGGATTTGTTTCGTAACACTTTAAACGTTTGGATTTAATCGCTAAAAAGGTGTCACGACCCATTTTCAAGAATCGTGACCGGCGCTAGGGTATGGGTATGATTGTACCAAAACCCGTAGCAAGACTTGCGGATAACAGATAAATATCATAAACAACAATGTACCTGCATAAAACCACATGCTCGGGGGCAACCGAGACTCCAACCTAATCTAGCAGTACATATAAACAACATATATTAAAAGCACACTTAATTCCAATTTAAACTCCAACAGCATGACGATTAATATATAATACCATAAACAATGTAATCATGCCAAAGCTGATAAAATAATAGTCGGACCAATCCAACAAACAATAGTCTAAATGTAAACGTAGACTATAACATAAATAAACTGATACTACTACTGCGGTCTAAGAGTTTAATATAGTTCGACTCCTTTATTCTAAAAATAAAATAAAAACCTCCGAGAATGAAGAAATGAAGGTCGACCAAATCTCAAATCATAAACCTGGAAAATTTGGGAAAACAACGGGGTCAGATTTACTGAGTAGAGTTTATATAACCATTTACATTTATTAAGTTGAAAACCTTTAAAAACGTTTAATAGAACATTTTCATTATGGATTATCAATGAAACCCTAAACCATAATTCTAAATCCATTGTCGTGTCGGTGAGACGTATCTCAATAACCGATCCCCGACTATCACTTAATAAATAGTGAGCCCAGGAGACGTATCTTCCACCGGTGCCCTCACTAAGGTGAGACGTATCTCAAACCTACCTCAATACCATAATCATTACCGGTGCGCACGCAGTCTCGATGATGCCCATCGAGTAGCCCGTTCCAATTCAGATCCATAATGTCAAAAACAGTTCGAAAGCTGTATATACAATATAGCAAAAATACAATTTACTTAATAAAGCGGTAAATAGCGATATAAACTCACTACTTGCTATTCCACGTGAAACTTGGTAAGCAATATAACTCTGGTTCGCCTCTGAAGTAAGAACAGTCGATGGGTCTAGACAAGGTATAAAATCATAATTAAAAACAGACCCTAACTCTAGAGAGTACTGGACACCACATAGGACTAGCACAAATAAAAAAAATCATGGTAAAGCAACCTAGAGTAAATACAAAGATCAAATAAATTGTAATGCTCTAAATAATACAAGTCTATTGAGTTCTCGCTTGAAATCCATTTCGAAAAGATATTATTTAATTTATGATAAAATAATAAACAATAATAAATTAAATCAATTTCCAAATTGTGGGTTAGCCGAGTTACCGATAACTACCAAGCTAACCTCACATGTCGGGCGATCCAAGTCGTCTAATCCGACCCAAATATTTTATCAAAATTATAAACCGTAGTTTATAATTATAAAATAATACTCTTGATAAAATTATAATTAAATATTAAAACAGAACTCAATAGCTTAAAACACAAGTAGCCAATAGTTACCGACAATTTACTTAACTAAAATAAGTTAAGAAAATAATTAAAAGTTAAAATGTAAATTAGCCAAATTGGCACTTCAGGCCCATAATTCTAAACAAAATGATAATTACCCGAGTAATTATCCGACTAAAAGATTATAACATAAATATCGTTTTTTTTTTTGATTAAAAATATCAAACACAATTCAATTGAAATCAAATAAATATTATTTTTAAATTTAAATAATACTATCAAACTTTAAAATGGTAATTAAAAGTCCGGTGTAAAATTGATAATTAATAAATTCAAAAATTTCAGATTTTTAAATAATAATTAACACTTATAAATACCTTATAGGAATTATGAAACCAAAAGCCAATAACCTTAAATTAATAATCATTCAACATTTAAGTATAATTTTGAAAAAAAAAACCCAACACTAAGAAACATAACATAGCCGCCAAAATTCAAAACTGTGGCCCAATATCATCACAAGCTATTCATATTATGTAATTCACAACCCAGAAACATGCTCAAGCCAATAGAGCTACGTAGCAAGACTCAAAGCCAAAGATGATACCATTTAAGTTCCGATTACCAATTCTATAACAACACAGCAATTTAATTTCTGAGCTTATAAACATATCACAAATCACTTAATATCCATAGAGTTCACAAACAATGGCAGCAATTCAAGACCGAAGAACAACCAAAAAAATTCATTATGTCCAAGGCAATTCGATTATACAAACAACAACATGAGATCTTTAGTCATAAAGATTCAAAGTGGCAAGAAAACTCCATGAATCAAGACGGCAGAAATTTATATGAACAAACGTAGTCAAGAACATCAAAACGGTGAACCGTAACGGCGATTAAACGAGTTAGTTTTACGTACCGTTTTTGATTCCGAAGCGTTAGGATTAGAGAGATCGAAGAACAATGATGAATCGTCGAAATAAACTCAGATTTAATAAGCTAACATAATAAAGAATATGAGTTATGAAACGGTGTTACGACATCGAATCGAAACAAAGAAAAAGATACTAGATTACTTACCAAGATCAAAGTGAATGGAGGGGAGGAGAGTGTATTTTTTTTCAGAGTGTTTATTTTCAGATAAGTCGGCTAGGGTTTTAAAGAAAAAAAAATTAAAAACGGAATAGGGTTTTTAAATGAACAAAAAGAATGAATAGAAAAAGAACGCAGCAATTTCAGTTTCTGCTTCAAAGGCTTTTGAATATACAAAAGCCATGGGCCTTTCATATTACATAAAAGAATGGCAAAGTCACGTGGGAAACTATACAAGTTCATGAGTTCCATGCAAATGCATATACTTTTCTTTTCTTTTTCTTTTTCTTTTTTTTTTCCTTTCAAAAATTAATAATACAAACCATACACGAATCGAATCAACGAACAACTAAAATAAAATATAATAATAATAATAATAATTTTTTAAATATAATTCAAAAATACGGGATATTACAAAAGGTGAAACGTTAGTATTTGTTTTGTAACGTTTTAAGCATTTTGATTAGTTTAGTAACGTTTTAAATGCTTGGATTTATTTCGTAACTTTTTAAATGTTTGGATTTACTTCGTAATATTTTAAACATTAGGATTTGTTTTGTAACGTTTTAAACTTTTGCATTTGTTTCGTAACGTTTTAAATGTTTGGCTTAAATCGCTAAAAAGGTGAAATGTTAAGATTTGTTTCGTAAAGTTTTAAACGTTTGGCTTAATATCGCTAAAAGGTGAAACGTCAGGATTTGTTCCGTGACATTATAAACGTTTTGATTTGTTTCGTAATGTTTTAAAGTTTGGGTTAAATAGCTAAAAAGTTGAAATGTTAGGGTTTGTTTCGTAACATTTAAAAAGGTGAAACGTTTGGATTTGTTTTGTAACGTTTTAAACTTTTGGATTTGTTTCGTAATGTTTTAAAGTTTGGGTTAAATAGCTAAAAAGGTGAAACATTTGGATTTAATTCGTATCGTTTGAAACGTTAGGCTTCAATCGGTATAAAGGCGAAATATTTGAATTTGTCTTGTAACGATTTAAACATTTGAATTTGTTTCATAAGGTTTTAAACGTTTGGATTTTTTTTGCAATGGTTTAAAAATTTGGATTTGTTTCATAACGTTTTATACGTTTGGATTTTTTTCATAACGTTTTAAACGTTTGGCTTAAATCGCTAAAATGGTAAAACGTTAGGATTTGTTTCGTAACGTTTTAAATGCTTGGTTTAAATAGCAAAAAAAGGTGAAACATTAGGATTTGTTTCGTATGGATTTGTTTCGTAACGTTTAACCGTTCGACTTAAATAGATAAAAAGGTGAAATGTTATGATTTGTTTCGTACCGTTTTAATCGTTTGGATTTGTTTCATAATATTTTAAATGTTTGGCTTAAATCGCTAAAAAGGTGAAACGTTAGGATTTGTTTCGTAACACTTTATACGTTTGGATTAAATACCTAAAAAGGTGAAACGTTAGTATTTGTTTTGTAACGTTTTAAGCATTTGGATTTGTTTCGTAACGTTTTAAATGTTTGGATTTGTTTCGTAACGTTTTAAATCTTTGGATTTGTTTCATAACGTTTTAAATGTTTGGATTTATTTCGTAACGTTTTAAATGTTTGGATTTGTTTCGTAACGTTTTACTCGTTAGGATTTTTTTCGTAACGTTTTAAACTTTTGCGTTTGTTTCGTAATGTTTTAAATGTTTAGCTTAAATCGCTAAAAAGGTGAAACATTAAGATTTGTTTCGTAAAGTTTTAAACGTTTGGCTTAAAATAGCTAAAAGGTGAAACGTTAGGATTTGTTTCGTGACATTATAAACGTTTGGATTTTTTTCGTAGTGTTTTAAAAGTGTGGCTTAAATAGCTAAAAAGGTGAAACGTTTGGATTTGTTTAATAACGTTTTAAACATTTGCCTTAAATCGCTAAAAAGCGGAAACGTTTGGATTTGTTTCGTAACGTTTTAAACTTTTCGCTTTAATCGCTAAAAAGGTGAAACATTTGGATTTGTTTCGTAACGTTTTAAACGTTTGCATTTGTTTCGTACCGTTTTATACAGTTGGATTTTTTTTGTAACGTTTTAAGCTTTTGAATTTATTTCGCAACCTTTTAAACGTTTGGATTTGTTTCGT
The DNA here is from genome assembly GCF_937616625.2 of Mercurialis annua. Classification (NCBI taxonomy): domain Eukaryota; kingdom Viridiplantae; phylum Streptophyta; class Magnoliopsida; order Malpighiales; family Euphorbiaceae; genus Mercurialis; species Mercurialis annua. The sequence goes on along the minus strand of NC_065574.1, from coordinate 37,044,206 downwards.
AACATTTTAAACGTTTAGGCTTAAATCGCTAAAAAGATAAAACGTTAGGATTTGTTTCGTAAAGTTTTAAACGTTTGTCTTAAATCGCTAAAAAGGTGAAATGTTAGGATTTGTTTCGTAACGTTTTAAACGTTAGGATTTGCTTCGTAACGTTTTAAACGTTTAAGTTAAATAGCTAAAAAGTTGAAACGTTAGGATTTGTTTAGTTACGTTTTAAGCTTTTGCATTTATTTCGTATGTTTAAATGTTTGGCTTAAATCGCTAAAAAGATGAAATGTTAGGATTTGTTTCGTAATGTTTTAAACGTTTGGCTTAAATTCTAAAAAGGTGAAGCGTTAGAATTTGTTTCGTAATGTTTTAAACGTTTGGATTTGTTTTTTAACGTTTTATACGTTTGGCATAAATCATTAAAAAGGTGAAACGTTAGGATTCGTTTCGTAACGTTTTACATGTTTGGCTTAAATAGCTAAAAAAAGTAAAATGTTAGGATTTCTTTTGTAACGTTTTAAACGTTTGAATTCGCTTAGTGATGTTTTAAACTTTTGGCTTAAATAGCTATAAAGGTAAAACATTTGGATTTATTTCGTAACGTTTTAAAAGTTTGGTTTAAATCGTTATAAAACGGGAAACATTTGGTTTTATTTCGTAACGGCTTAAACATTTGGATTTGTTTCACAACGTTTTAAACGTTTGGATATGTTTTATAACGTTTTAAACGTTTGGATTTGTTTCGTAAAGTTTTAAACTTTTGACTTAAATCAATAAAAAAGTAAAACGTTTGCATTCTTTTCGAAACGTTTTAATTGTTTGGCTTAAAAGCTAAAAAGGTTAAACGGTAGGATTTGTTTATTAACGTTTTAAACGTTTGGATTTGTTTCATAACGTTTTAAACGTTTGGCTTAAATAGCATAGTAGGTGAAACATTTGGATTTGTTTCGTAAATATTAACCGTTTGGATTTGTTTTGTAGCGTTATAAACGTTTGGATTTATTTTCTAACGTTTTAAACGTTTGGTTTTGTTTCGTAATATTTTAAATATTTGGATTTGTTTCGTAACGTTTTAAACGTTTCGATTTGTTTCGTAACATTTTAAACTTTTGTCTTAAATCGCTGAAAAGGTGAAACGTTAGGATTTGTTTTATAACACTACAAACGTTTGGATTAAATTGCTAAAAAGGTGAAACGTTAAGATTTGTTTTGTAACGTTTTAACCATTTGGATTTGTTTCGTAACGTTTTAAATGTTTGGATTTGTTTCATAACGTTTTAAACGTTTGGATTTGTTCGTAACGTTTTAAACATTAGGATTTGTTTCGTAGCATTTTAAACTTTTGCATTTGTTTCGTAACGTTTTAAATGTTTGCTTACATCGCTAAAAAGGTGAAACGTTACGATTTGTTTCTTAACATTTTAAATGTTTCCTTAAATCGCTAAAAGGTGAAACGTTAGGATTTGTTTCGTAACATTTTAAACGTTTGGATTTGTTTCGTAATGTTTTAAACGTTTGGCTTAATTAGCTAAAAAGGTAAAAAATGTGGATTTGCTTCGTAACGTTTTTAAACGTTTGGCTTAAATCGCTAAAAAGTGGAAAAGTTTGGATTTGTTTCGTAACGTTTTAAACTTTTGGCTTAAATCGCTAAAAAGGTAAAACGTTTGGATTTATTTCGTAACATTTGGATTTGTTTCGTAACGTTTTAAACGTTTGAATTTGTTTCATAACGTTTTAAACGTTTGGATTTGTTTCGTAACATTTTGAACGTTTGGCTTAGATAGCTAAAAAGGTGAAACATTAGGATTTATTTTGTAACGTTTCAAACGTTTATATTTGTTTTGTAATTTTTTAAACATTTGGATTTGTTTTGTAACATTTTAAACATTTGAATTTGTTTCGTAACATATTAAATCTTAGGGTTAAATCGCTAAAAAGATGAAACGTTAGGATTTGTTTCGTAAAGTTTTTAACTTTTGGCTTAAATCGCTAAAAAGGTGAAATGTTAGGATTTGTTCCGTAACGTTTTAAACTTTAGGATTTTTTTCGTAACGTTTTAAACGTTTGGCTTAAATAGCTAAAAAGTTGAAACGTTAGGATTCTTTTAGTAACGTTTTAAACCTTTGCATTTGTTTCGTATGTTTAAATGTTTGGCTTAAATCGCTAAAAAAGTGAAATGTTAGGATTTGTTTCGTAACATTTTAAACATTTGGCTTAAATCGCTAAAAAGAGGAAACGTTAGGATTTGTTTCGTAATGTTTTAAACGTTTGGATTTGTTTCGTAACGTTTTAAACATTTGGCATAAATCGCTAAAAAGGTGAAACATTTGGATTTGTTTTGTATGTTTAAAAGTTTTGCTTAAATCGTTAAAAGGTGAAACGTATGGTTTTATTTAGTAACAGTTTAAACGTTTGGATTTGTTTCATAACATTTTAAAAGTTTGGATTTATTTCATAGCGTTTTAAACGTTTCGATTTGTTTTGTAACGTTTTAAACGTTTGGCTTAAATCGATAAAAAGGTGAAGTGTTAGGATTTGTTTCCTAACGTTTTATATGTTTGGCTTAAATCGCCAAAAAGGGGAAACTCTAGGAATTGTTTAAACGTTTGGCTTAAATAGCTAAAAAGGTGAAACAGTAGGATTTGTTTATTAACGTTTTAAACGTTCGGATTTGTTTCGTAACGTTTTATTAAATAGCTAAATAGGTGAAACATTTGGAATTGTTTCGTAAATTTTAACCGTTTGGATTTGTTTTGTAACGTTTTATACGTTTGGATTTGTTTTGAAACGTTTTTAACGTTTGGTTTTGTTTCGTAACATTTTAGACGTTTGGATTTGTTTTGTAATGTTTTAAACGTTTGGATTTGTTTCGTAACATTTAAAACTTTTGGCTTAAATCGCTAAAAAGGTGAAACGTTCGAATTTATTTCGTAAAGTTTTAAATATTTGGCTCAAATCGCTAAAAAGGTGAAATGTTAGGATTTATTTCCTAATTTTTTAAACGTTTGGCTTAAACAGCTAAAAAGGTGAAACGTTAGGATTTGTTTTGTAACATTTTAAACGTTTGGATTTGTTTCGTAATGTTTTAAAGTTTCGGTTAAATATCTAAAAAGGTGAAACGTTAGGATTTAATTCGTAACGTTTTCAACGTTTGGCTTAAATTTCTAAAAAGGTGAAACGTTTGGATTTATTTTGTAACGTTTTAAACATTTGGATTTGTTTCCTAACGTTTTATATGTTTGTCTTAAATCACCAAAAAAGGGGAAACTCTAGGATTTGTTTCGTAATATTTTGAACGTTTGGATTTGTTTCGTAACATTTTAAACGTTTGGCCTAATTAGCTAAAAACGTGAAACATTTGGATTTGTTTCGTAAATTTTTAAACGTTTGGCTTAAATGCTAAAAAGGTAAAACGTTTGGATTTGCTTCGTAACGTTTTAACCGTTTGTATTTGTTTCATAACGTTTTAAACGTTTGGATTTGTTTCGTAACGTTTTAAACATTTGGCTTAAATCGCTAAATAGGTGAAACGTTTGGATTTGTTTAGTAAAGTTCTAAACTTTTGTCATAAATCGCTTAAAAAGTGAAATGTTAGGATTTGTTTCGTAATGTTTTAAACGTTTGGCTGAAATAGCTAATAAGGTGAAATGTTTGGATTTGTTTTGTAATGTTTTAAACGTTTGGATTTGTTTCGTAATATTTTAAAGTTTGGGTTAAATAGCTTAAAAGTTGAAATGTTAGGATTTTTTTGTAACGTTTAAAAAGGTGTAAACGCAAGAATTTCTAAAAAGGTGAAACGTAACATTATAAGTTTTTGGCTTAAATCGCTAAAAAGGTGAAACGCAAGAATTTCTTTCGTAAAATTTTAAACGTTTGACTTAAAATCTCTAAAAGGTGAAATGTTAGGATTCGTTTCGTGACATTTTAAATGTTTGGATTTGTTTCATAATGTTTTAAACGTGTTTCTTAAATAGCTAAAAAAGTGAAACGTTTGGATTTGTTTCGCAACGTTTTAAATGTTTGCCTTAAATCACTAAAAAGGGGAAACGTTTGGATTGGTTTCGTAACGTTTTAAACTTTTGGCTTTAATCGCTAAAAAGGTGAAACGTTTGGATTTGTTTCGTAACATTTTAAAAATTTGGATTTGTTTCATGCCGTTATAAACGTTTGGATTTGTTTCGTAAAGTTTTAAACGTTTGAATTTGTTTCGTAACGTTTTAAAGGTTTGGATTTGTTTCGTAACATTTTAAACGTTTGGCTTAAATAGCTAAAAAGGTAAAACATTCGGATTTGTTTCGTAACGTTTTAAACGTTTGGATTTGTTTCGTAACGTTTTAAACGTTTGGATTTGTTTTGTAACGTTTTAAACGTTTGAATTTGTTTCGTAACAATTTAAACATTAGGCTTAAATCGCTAAAAAGATAAAATGGTAGGATTTGTTTCGTAAAGTTCTAAACTTTTGGTTTAAATCGCTAAAAAGGTAAAATGTGAGGATCTGTTTCGTAACGTTTTAAACGTTAGGATTTGTTTCGTAAAGTTTTAAACGTTTGGCTTACATAGCTTAAAAGATGAAACGTTGGGATTTGTTTAGTAACGTTTTAAATTTTTGCATTTGTTTCGTATGTTTAAATGTTTGGCTTAAATCGCAAAAAAAGTGAAATGTTAGGATTTGTTTCGTAACGTTTTAAACGTTTGGCTAAATTGTTAAAAAGGTGAAACATTAGGATTTGTTTCGTAATGTTTTAAACGTTTGGATTTCTTTCGTCACGTTTTATACGTTTGGCATAAATCGCTAAAAAGGTGAAACGTTAGGATTCGTTTCGTAACGTTTTAAATGTTTGTCTTAAATAGCAAAAAAAAGTGAAATGTTAGGATTTGTTTTGTAACGTTTTTAACGTTTGAATTTGTTTCGTGATGTTTTAAACTTTTGGCTTAAATAGCTAAAAAGGTAAAACATTTGGATTTGTTTCGTAACGTTTTAAAAGTTTGGCTTAAATCGTTAAAAAGGTGAAACATTTGGTTTTATTTCGTAACGATTTAAACGTTTGGATTTTTTTCATAACGTTTTAAACGTTTCGATTTGTTTCATAGCGTTTTAAACTTTTGGATTTGTTTCATACAGTTTTAAACGTTTGGCTTAAATTAATAAAAAGGTGAAATGTTAGGATTCCTTTCGTAACGTTTTAAACGTATGGCTTAAAAGCTAAAAAGGTGATATAGTAGGATTTGTTTATTAAAGTTTTAAATGTTTGGATTTGTTTCGTAACGTTTTAAATGTTTGGCTTAAATAGCTAAATAGGTGAAACATTTGGATTTGTTTCGTAAATTTTAACCGTTTGTATTTGTTTTATAGCGTTTTAAATGTTTGGATTTGTTTACCAACGTTTTATACGTTTGGTTTTGTTTCAAACATTTTAAACGTTTGGATTTTTCTCGTAACGTTTTAAACGTTTGGATTTTTTTCGTAACGTTTTAAACGTTTCGATTTGTTTCGTAACATTTTAAACTTTTTGCTTAAATCCCTAAAAAGGTGAAACGTTATGATTTGTTGCGTTACACTTTAAACGTTTGGATGAAATTTCTAAAAAGGTGAAACGTTAGGATTTGTTTTGTAACGTTTTAAACATTTGGATTTGTTTCGTAACATTTTAAATGTTTGGATTTGTTTCCTAACGTTTTAAACGTTTGGATTTGTTTCGTAACGTTTTAAATGTTAGGATTTGTTTCGTAACATTTTAAACTTTTGCATTTGTTTAATGTTTTAAATGTTTGGCTTAAATTGCTAAAAAGGTGAAACGTTAGGATTTGTTTCTTAACATTTTAAACGTTTGCTTAAATCGTTAAAAGGTGAAACGTTAGGATTTATTTCGTAACAATTTAAACGTTTGGATTTGTTTCGTAATGTTTTAAACGTTTGGCTTAAATAGCTAAAAAGGTAAAACGTTTGGATTTATTTCGTAACGTTTTTAAACGTTTGGCTTAAATCACTAAAAAGGGGAAACTTTTGAATTTGTTTCGTAACGTTTTAAACTTTTCGCTTAAATCGCTAAAAAGGTGAAACGTTTGGATTTATTTCGTAACGTTTTAGACGTTTTGATTTGTTTTGTAACATTTTAAACGTTTGGATTTGTTTCGTAACGTTTTAAACGTTTGAATTTGTTTCATAACGTTTTTAACGTTTGTTTTTGTTTCGTAACATTTTAAACGTTTGGATTTTTTTCGTAACATTTTAAACGTTTGGATTTGTTTCGTAACATTTTAAACTTTTGGCTTAAATCGCTAAAAAGGTGAAACGTTAGGATTTATTTCGTAAAATTTTAAATATTTGGCTCAAATCGCTAAAAAGGTGAAAAGTTAGGATTTGTTTCCTAATTTTTTAAACGTTTGGCTTAAACAGCTAAAAAGGGGAAATGTTAGGATTTGTTTTGTAACATTTTAAACGTTTGGATTTGTTTCGTAATGTTTTTAAGTTTGGGTTAAATATCTAAAAAGGTGAAACGTTTGGATTTAATTCGTAACGTTTTAAACTTTTGGCTTAAATTTCTAAAAAGGTGAAACGTTTGGATTTATTTTATAACGTTTTAAACGTTTGGATTTGTTTCATACCTGTGATACCCCGTGTTTTCAAACTTGATTTGTCAGTTCGATTATCCGTTACAAATTACTTATTTTCTTGAATTCTTTGTTATTTTGTATTTCAGCATGTTCTTGTTATGTTTCCGACTAGATTCTGGATTGTTATACGTTAGAAGTAACACTTGTGATACCTTGATAGTGTCTTTTTGAGTGTCTCATATGTATCCCATGAGCCCTTATGTGTTCGATGTTCATTAATTTTATTTTTGGGTATTTATCAGAACAATATTCGCATGTTTTCCAAAACTGCGTTGTTTTAGTAAAACGTTGATATCTCCCAATTGCAATGTCGGATTGGGCCCCTCTTTGGATATGTTGTTTTGGAGGGGATTTACTAAAATCATGTCAATTGGGTCGTTGTTTGGAGGCTTCTAACTCTAAAAATAACTATTAAATCGTTAGACTTTAAACAAAGCCAAAGTAAAGCCCGTAGGAGTCTATAAGTAGACCCCTAATTCATGTGAGCAGCCCCCTTTTCCTTCCCACAAACCCTAAAACGAATTATTTTATATAAAATACATATTTCCTTCATTCTAACAAGTCCGGATGCGATTCATTACGCTAAGTATGTGATTTTACATCCTTGTTACAAGATCTACGCGATTTCATCAATTTTGTTCTTCGTTGGAGACTTGTGGAACCTTTTGATTTCGGTCCAGCCCTTCATACCTTCTATTTATATCTCAATTAACATGTTGTTCTTCATTATTAGGTAATGGTTTCTCATCCTTATGATTCATGATTTCTTTTTTGGGTTATTTTGCCTAGGATTGCATATCTAGGGTTTTATATGGATTGAATCATTGTTATTATTATGTCATGCTTATGATAGTGAGTTGTATGTATACTATAATTATTTTTTTCATGTATAATCTGATATTATATGTTTTGGAAAGCGTTTGGCATGATTAATCAATATTCAGGTTTTTCTAGTAAATTTTATATTCTAATCGATTTAGTGTTTTAAATTTATGAAAATGAGATGCTATGCTTAGGTTACTGATATGGATGATATATTTCATGGATTTAATGTTTAAGATCTGATCTATATGGTTGTATCACACCTTTGGCATGTTCTCGCATGTTTTAGCCGAAATTGCGTTAAATGATGAATTTATGGTTTTCAAGTATTGTAATCAATTAAATATTTTAAATTGATGCACCTACTGCTCTAAGATGATTTAAATGATGTTTATATGATTTAGGATCAGTGGCTATATGATTTGGGTTGTCAGATTCATGATTTGGATTGTTTAGCATGTTTAGGCAATTTCTAGCGAAATTGCGTTATCGATTGTTTAAGGGATGTTGGCATGAGTTTAGATCTGAGTTGGTTTGGTATTTTTAAATTATGTATGATATACTACTGATCTAAATGAGTTTGAGAGTTTAAATCATAAATGTTTTGCTACGTGTTGGCTTAGTTTGCAAACTAGCTAGTTTTACGCTAAAATACTTTGATTTCGGATTCGATGCTTTCTAATGACTTAAGATCTGAATTACTTTCATATTATTGATTATGGAATGAATATGAACTGATCTAAAGTGTTTAGTTTGGCGATTCATGTTTGATCTCGTTTTTTGGCTAAGTGCCATGAATGCTTAATTGGCTTGATTTTGTGAAAAATATGTTAATTGATTCCAAAGGTTTTGCTATGGCACGTGTTATATAAAATATGATTATTAAGCATGCTAGGGCTGTTGTATATTGGTTGTTGGCTTATTTGGTTGTGTTTATACTTTGGGAACTTTTATCGAACACTTTACAATCATGATGCTATACTTGGATTTTAATGTTTAATTTGAGTGCCCTTGTTTTCTAAATTGAGACTTTGGTATATTTGAATGATTCCGGACTTTAAGCGAATTGTTTTATTTTGGTTGGATGTTTGGTTTGGGTTAGACTTGGGTCGCCCAATTTGTGAGTATAGGCTTGGCAGTTGTGATAACTCGTCTAGCTCACCACTTTGGTTTAAACTTAGTTTTATGATTTTAACTAAGTTATTGAAATGTTTTGCGGATTATCTTTTCAAAGTGGGAACTCAATCTGACTTAAATATCGTATGACTTCGGTATGTTCAGTATGTATGATTACTCTACTTTGGTTTATGCTTTGGCTATGGATTAAGTAGGCGCGTTTTCTTTGTCTTGGCTCGTTGATGTTTGTGCTAGTCATATGTGTTGTCTAGTACTCTTTAGAGTTAGGACATGTTTTAATTCTTATTTATATTGTCTAGACTCGTAGACTGTTCGTGCTTCGGAGACAAATCAGGATTAGTTGCTTGCCAGGTTATCATGTGGATTAGCAAGCAGTGAGTTTGTACTTACTATTTACCGCTTTATTAAGTAAATAGTTATTTTAATATCTATATATATTGTATACGGACAATTGCAAACTGTTTTTCCATTATGGCTTGGAACATGCTACCTAATAGGTATCATTAGGACTACGTGCGCACCGGTATTGATCTAGATAAGGTATGTGATATGTGGTGGTAACTCGGTGTGAGCATAGCTCTCGGGCCCAGTAGAGTAACTCGGTGTAGCTCAGCTCTCGGGACTCTGTGTATGGATTAAGAATGGTCGGTGGTAACTCGATGTAGCACAGCTCTCGGGACCAGGCCCATCGGATTATGGTTATATTTAGTATTGTGGATTAGGGTTCCAACTATTATACGTAATGTAGTTATTAAATGTTTTAAACGGTTTTAAAAGGTTTTCCACTTGATAAATGTAAATAGTGGTATGAACTCATCTCAGTATATCTCACCCCGTTGTTTTCCCAATTTTTCCAGGGTTATAATATGAGCGAGTCAGCTGCTCTCCGGTTCTTTATTTCCTCGGAGGTTTTACTTTATTTAATAAAGTTTATTAAACGGATTTTATTCTTAGACCGCAGTAGTAATTAGAAGTCTTATATGTCTAATACTTGTTATAAACTTATTCAATGATTATCGTTGTATTGGCCTTCTTTAATTAATTTGGGTTAATATGTACTTTTGTCATGTTTAAGACTCAGAGTTGACTGAGCTCTTTTAAGAAATGTTGAATATTATAAACTGCTAGAATTAGGCTGAAGTCTCGGTTGCCCCCGAGCATTGGTTTTCTTGCAGGTTTACCTAATTGTTGTTTATCCGCAAGGCTAGCTACGGGTTTTGGTACAACCATACCCATACCCTAGCGCCGGTCACGATTCATGAAAATGGGTCGTGACAAACTTGGTATCAGAGCTTTGGTTTCAAACCAAGGCCTTATGCATGTTATGTGATGTGTTTCGGCATGATATGTTAATGTCGTGTCATAGGAACTACTGCGTAATTAGGATTCGTGTCTTGTCTTTTAAAACGTCATCTTTTGTTTTCAAACTTTCAGCCTACATCCTATAGGTGATGTCTGTCAGTCTCTATTTACTATTGATGCTATGTCTGACAATTAATTTCACTTGGATGTTACTTGCTGTGTTTTATCATATTGAGGTTATTTCACTTAGGTGATTTTAATTGTTTCTGGTTTCTCGGGAATCTTTTGCTGATGATTTTTTTGTTTTTTAAATTCATACTTGGGTATGATGTTGTTTTAAAAACTTTGGCTTTATGCCATTAATGATTTAATAACGACGGATTATATGGTGTACACGTTTTCTTTGGCCTTAATTGTTTGGTGCTATTCACGCTGGCACCTATGAGGATACATTTGGGCGTTAGCCTTGTTTACTAGTAAAGAAATTTTGGATTAAACTTTAAAACATGTTTTGTGGTCATATATGGTTTGATCACATGTTGCTTTAAGGGTTTTCATTAAGAAAAGTGGTTTTGTTTTAAATTGTGTGTTGACACAAAATCAGAAAAGAAGTTTGATTTTTTTTTTATTCGTTAAAAAAATTTGATTTTTGTTTATGTTGCTAGTAAATAGGATTTTTATTGTATTTTGAATCTTTGGGATTTACAGAATGGCTGTTTGAAATCAAAGATTTTTCACTTGAGTCTTAAATTAACGTTTAGATGTTGGTTATTGTTGAGCTCTCAATTTTGAAAGGACGAAAATTTTATTAAAATATTTTTCCGGATTTGCAAATATTTTGAATACGTCTTATAAACGTTTGTTTTGGGCTCGACTTGGGTCACCAGAATTTAAGAGTGGAGCTTGGTAGTTGTAATGACTCGGGTAGCTCGATGATTTCATGGTTTGAGATACTTGGGTGTCCGTTTTGAAGCAATTGTTTAATAAGAAAAGACTTTTACAAATAGTGATTTTTTTTTAACCGTGGGGCTCAACAAAATTTGGAAGTTTTCGTATTTGACCTTAAATTTAAAAACAAATTTTGAAGCGTACTATTAAAGGATGATATAATTACATGGTGATTTTGTAATGAGATTTCAAAAAAATATTGTGGCATGTCCTGATTTGTCTTTTAAGTATATTTGGGTTATTTATGTTCAATGACATGCTTGGGTGAATTGTGGTTCATAGAATTCGTAATCCGTTGGTAATAAAATTCGTTGTGTAGTTCGCTTACTTGTTGGACTAAGTAAATTGTTTTGTTTCGTCTCTTCATGCGAAGTAGCACGTAGGATGATTTATTTCATCTGGTCAAGGTTGGCTTACCTTGATGTATGATTCGTGGATCGAAATCTTTGAGTTTCGATATCGAGGAAGATGAGGGAAATATTCCCTTGGATTTGTTGATAATTTCTGATTATCCTAGATCGGATATTGGAAACTCAGAACCGAGAAGATAGATCGGTGTATTAATACACTGGTGTTTCCATCAAGTCTGATGATGCGATGCAGGAGCTGGTGGTAAATTTTGTAGGAACGTATTGATGTGTAAATTCTTTGGGAATAGGCTTAGTCTGAATTGAGGTTAGTTGGATATCTTATATGGTAGAGTTGTAATGGAGTTATTAGGAGGGGCTGTTATATAGCATCAAATATTGGTAGGTTGCAAGTACGGAATTTGAGGAATATTTTGAGGTTATCGAGTGCACGTCTCACAGAGTGTAACGTCTAGCAAATATTTTATTGAAAATTTGGTTTCAAAGGTCGATTGTTGAAATTTTTGAAATATTTTCAAAACGTAATTGTGCCCAGACATATCATGAACATGCATTTTGAATGTCACGAATAGGATTGCATTGAGCACTAAGTATGTTCACTAAATAAAAGATAAATAAATAATTGATACATGCATAATAGTACATGCATCACGTGAATAGAAATGATTAGGGTTGCATGCAACTCTTTGGGGATGAGAGATGTCATCACCCTGGCGCACAATTATGTAAAATGGATTTAAACGATAAAGTGTTTTGAGAAATATGTTTTGAAACGAGCTCGCGGGTCACATTGTGATAATTTATTTATAAAGTTGTTGGATTTCATATGATTTTTAAACTGCACCGAAAGGTAGCTAGCCAAATACTCTGTGATGATGGTAATATATTTTGGACGGTTACGTTGTTAGAGATCTGTCAGTATTGTCAGAATCATGTGTTTCATAGAAAGTGAAAATGAATTTGAGGTTGCACTCGAGATATAGTTATGCCAAGTGCGGTGTGTGGTGAGGTTTGGATTAGGAAGTTTTCGTGGTAATTTTCGATTGTAATTTAAGGATTTATGGACTAAGGAAGTTGGTTGTGCTCATGTGTGTGTATACACTATATTTTTTTTTAACGAGACTTTATCTTTTCAGATTAGATTTTATCCAAGTACTTCAGGAATATTGGATTTAGAAAATTTGATATGCTCCACATGTGTGTATACACAATGGTTTTAAAAGAGGTTTGTTTTTTTAAAATATAATCTACGTCTAAATGTTTTGATATACTTATATAATTTATTTATTTTTTTAAACAGAAATATTGTCATAGCAATTTTTTTTTCTTATTCGAAAAAGGGATGATATTTTATTTAAACTTAATTAAAAAAGGATAATAGATTTTGTCAGTTGAACAATTTCATAAAATTCGTGAACTTATTTAAAGATAAGGGCTAACTGTGGATTAAAAATATGAGTGTTTTTTAAACATTGATGTATTTATGAACTGGAAGTTTCCAGCGGTTAAACTATTTTTGATTTTGTAAAAAAATGTGAAGCATTAGATGCTAATGTCTTTTAATTAGAAATGGAAATATTACTATATGATATTTTGAGTAAACAAAAATTATTTTACTATAAGAAGGGTTTTGATCAAAAATAATGACCGATGATATTTGTTTTGGATTTGAAAAATCCCTTGTTGAACATGAGATCAAAGTTGGATGGGTGAAGTAATTTTGGTACAATTTGATGAAGGAGTTTTTTTCTAGAAGGAGTGACTTTTAGCATTAAGAGATTGTCTTATCATGATTTGATTTCGCTTTATCTTTTAAAAGTGATGGTGTGGTTTTCGTGATTTATGGTTCGCAAAGTGAGACTTTGGTATCCAGTTCGGTCTTAGATGTTTTGACCCGGCGATTTTTGTGATGCTTAATTTCGGGAAAATCGTATCTAGTTTATTAATTGAATTAGGTTGTATATTTCATGGAAATAGTTTCTATTGAGTTTTATATGTATATAGATTGCTTGGTGTTGATTTGTGACAATAAATGCAGGATTCATATCAGTTTACGATCTTTGGTGTTTTCCGATTTGGAGTGATAGACTTTGGTATCGTAAGAATTACGATTTAAGTTTCATGTCTTGTTTCCACCTTGTTAATGTCATTGGAGTAGTTGGTCTGAATCGGGCATGTTCCTTTGAAATCACTTATGTAAAGTGTTGTTCAATTTGATATTAAGGAGAGTTATCATCGAGGTTAGTGTGACCATATGAGATTGTTAGAAGTATGTAAGGGGTGGTATGAGATTATTGGATCGAGGAGAAACCTGTTGAGATGGTGGTTACGTAAGTACGTAGGTTAGTAAGTAAGGGAATTCCAATGGTTAAAAGTTGTGGATTAATCACTCGGTTGAGGAGTGTACTTGGGAGATGGAGTTCGATACACGAAATTGTTATTCTTTCCTTTTTGTTGATGTACGTTTTAAACGTTTGAATTTGTTTCGTAACAGTTTAAACTTTAGGCTTAAATCGCTAAAAAGATAAAATGGTAGGATTTGTTTCGTAAAGTTCTAAACTTTTGGTTTAAATCGCTAAAAAAGTGAAATGTTAGGATCTGTTTCGTAACGTTTAAACGTTAGGATTTGTTTCGTAAAGTTTTAAACGTTTGGCTTAAATAGCTAAAAAGATGAAACGTTGGGATTTGTTTAGTAACGTTTTAAATTTTTGCATTTGTTTCGTATGTTTAAATGTTTGGCTTAAATCGCAAAAAAGGTGAAATGTTAGGATTTGTTTCGTAATGTTTTAAACGTTTGGCTAAATTGTTAAAAAGGTGAAACGTTAGGATTTGTTTCGTAATGTTTTAAACGTTTGGATTTCTTTCGTCACGTTTTATACGTTTGGCATAAATCGTTAAAAAGGCGAAACGTTAGGATTCGTTTCGTAACGTTTTAAATGTTTATCTTAAATAGCAAAAAAAAGTGAAATGTTAGGATTTGTTTTGTAACGTTTTAAACGTTTGAATTTCTTTCATTATGTTTTAAACTTTTGGCTTAAATAGCTAAAAAGGTAAAACATTTGGATTTATTTCATAATGTTTTAAAAGTTTGGCTTAAATCGTTAAAAAGGTGAAACGTTTGGTTTTATTTCATAACGATTTAAACGTTTGGATTTTTTTCAAAACGTTTTAAACGTTTGGATTTGTTTCATAACGTTTTAAACGTTTGGATTTATTTTGTACAGTTTTAAACGTTTGGCTTTAATCAATAAAAAGGTGAAACGTTAGGATTCTTTTCGTAACGTTTTAAACGTATGGCTTAAAAGCTAAAAAGGTGAAATAGTAGGATTTGTTTATTAAAGTTTTAAACGTTTGGATTTGTTTCGTAATGTTTTAAATGTTTGGCTTAAATAGCTAAATATGTGAAACATTTGGATTTGTTTCGTAAATTTTAACCGTTTGGATTTGTTTTATAGCGTTTTAAATGTTTGGATTAGTTTCCCAACGTTTTATACGTTTGGTTTTGTTTCGTAACATTTTAAACGTTTGGATTTATTTCGTAACGTTTTAAACGTTTCGATTTGTTTCGTAACATTTTAAACTTTTGGCTTAAATCGCTAAATATGTGAAACTTTATGATTTGTTGCGTAACACTTTAAACGTTTGGATTAAATCGCTAAAAAGGTGAAACGTTAGGATTTGTTTTGTAACGTTTTAAACATTTGGATTTGTTTCGTAACGTTTTAAATGTTTGGATTTGTTTCCTAACGTTTTAAACGTTTGGATTTGTTTCGTAACGTTTTAAACGTTAGGATTTGTTTCGTAACGTTTTAAACTTTTGCATTTGTTTCGTAACGTTTTAAATGTTTGGCTTAAATTGCTAAAAAGGTGAAACGTTAGGATTTGTTTCTTAACATTTTAAACGTTTGCTTAAATCGCTAAAAGGTGAAACGTTAGGATTTGTTTCGTAGCAGTTTAAACGTTTGGATTTGTTTCGTAACATTTTAAACTTTTGGCTTAAATCGCTAAAAAGGTGAAACGTTTGGATTTATTTCGTAACGTTTTAAACGTTTTGATTTGTTTTGTAACATTTTATACGTTTGGATTTGTTTCGTAACGTTTTAAACGTTTGAATTTGTTTGTAACGTTTTTAACGTTTGGTTTTGTTTCGTAACATTTTAAACGTTTGGATTTGTTTCGTAACGTTTTAAACGTTTGGATATGTTTCGTGACATTTTAAACTTTTGGCTTAAATCGCTAAAAAGGTGAAACGTTAGGATTTATACCGTAAAGTTTTAAATATTTGGCTCAAATCGCTAAAAAGGTGAAATGTTAGGATTTGTTTCCTAATTTTTAAACGTTTGGCTTAAACAGCTAAAAAGGTGAGACGTTAGGATTTGTTTTGTAACATTTTAAACGTTTGGATTTATTTCGTAATGTTTTAAAGTTTGGGTTAAATATCTAAAAAGGTGAAACGTTTGGATTTAATTCGTAACGTTTTAAACGTTTGGCTTAAATTTCTAAAAAGATGAAACGTTTGGATTTATTTTGTAACGTTTTAAACGTTTGGATTTGTTTCATAACTGTAATACCCGTGTTTTCAAACTTGATTTGTCAGTTCGATTATTCGTTACAAATTAGTTATTTTCTTGAATTCTTTGTTCTTTTGTATTTCAGCATGTTCTTGTTATGTTTCCGACTAGATTTTGGATTGTTATACGTTAGAAGTAACACTTGTGATACCTTGATAGTGTCTTTTTGAGTGTCTCATATGTATCCCATGAGCCCTTATGTGTTCGATGTTCATTAAATTTATTTTTGGGTATTTATCGAAACAATATTCGAATGTTTTCCAAAACTGCGTTGTTTTAGTAAAACGTTGATATCTCCCAATTGCAATGTCGGATTGGGCCCCTCTTTGGATATGTTGTTCTTGAGGGGATTTACTAAAATCATGTCAATTGGGTCGTTGTTTGGAGGCTTCTAACTCTAAAAATAACTATTAAATCGTTAGACTTTAAACAAAGCCCAAGTAAATCCCGTAGGAGTGTATAATTAGACCCCTAATTCATGTGAGCAGCCCCCTTTTCCTTCCCACAAACCCTAAAATGAATTATTTTATGTAAAATAAATATTTCCTTCGTTCTAACAAGTCCGGATGCGATTCATTACGCTAAGTATGTGATTTTACATCCTTGTTACAAGATCTACGCGATTTCATCAATTTTGTTCTTCGTTGGAGACTTGTGGAACCGTTTGATTTCGGTCCAGCCCTTCATACCTTCTATTTATATCTCAATTAACATGTTGTTCTTCATTATTAGGTAATGGTTTCTCATCCTTATGATTCATGATTTCTTTTTTGGGTTATTTTGCCTAGGATTGCATATCTAGGGTTTTATATGGAT
The DNA here is from genome assembly GCF_937616625.2 of Mercurialis annua. Lineage (NCBI taxonomy): Eukaryota > Viridiplantae > Streptophyta > Magnoliopsida > Malpighiales > Euphorbiaceae > Mercurialis > Mercurialis annua. The sequence continues at coordinate 37,027,639 of NC_065574.1, read as the reverse complement.
TGAATCATTGTTATTATTATGTCATGCTTATGATAGTGAGTTGTATGTATACTATGATTATTTTTTTCATGTATAATCTGATATTATATGTTTTGGAAAGTGTTTGGCATGATTAATCAATATTCAGGTTTTTCTAGTAAATTTTATATTCTAATCGATTTAGTGTTTTAAATTTATGAAAATGAGATGCTATGCTTAGGTTACTGATATGGATGATATATTTGATGGATTTAATGTTTAAGATCTGATCTATATGGTTGTATCACACCTTTGGCATGTTCTCGCATGTTTTAGCCGAAATTGCGTTAAACGATGAATTTATGGTTTTCAAGTATTGTAATCAATTAAATATTTTAAATTGATGCACCTACTGCTCTAAGATGATTTAAATGATGTTTATATGATTTAGGATCAGTGGCTATATGATTTGGGTTGTCAGATTCATGATTTGGATTGTTTAGCATGTTTAGGCAATTTCTAGCGAAATTGCGTTATCGATTGTTTAAGGAATGTTGGCATGAGTTTAGATCTGAGTTGGTTTGGTATTTTTAAATTATGTATGATATACTACTGATCTAAATGAGTTTGAGAGTTTGAATCATAAATGTTTTGCTACGTGTTGGCTTAGTTTGCAAACTAGCTAGTTTTACGCTAAAATGCTTTGATTTCGGATTCGATGCTTTGTAATGACTTAAGATCTGAATTACTTTCATATTATTGATTATGGAACGTATATGAACTGATCTAAAGTGTTTAGTTTGGCGATTCATGTTTGATCTCGTTTTTTGGCTAAGTGCCATGAATGCTTAATTGGCTTGATTTTGTGAAAAATATGTTAATTGATTCCAATGGTTTTGCTATGGCATGTGTTATATAAAATATGATTATTAAGCATGCTAGGGCTGTTGTATATTGGTTGTTGGCTTATTTGGTTGTGTTTATAGTTTGGGAACTTTTATCGAACACTTTATAATCATGATGCTATACTTGGATTTTAATGTTTAATTTGAGTTCCCTTGTTTTCTAAATTAAGACTTTGGTATATTTAAATGATTCCGGACTTTAAACGAATTGTTTTATTTTGGTTGGATGTTTGGTTTGGGTTAGACTTGGGTCGCCCAATTTGTGAGTATAGGCTTGGCAGTTGTGATAACTCGGCTAGCTCACCACTTTGGTTTAAACTTAGTTTTATGATTTTAACTAAGTTATTGAAATGATTTTCGGATTATGTTTTTAAAGTGGGAACTCAATTTGACTTAAATATCGTATGACTTCGGTATGTTCATTATGTATGATTACTCTACTTTGGTTTATGCTTTGGCTATGGATTAAGTAGGCGCGTTTGCTTTGTCTTGGCTCGTTGATGTTTGTGCTAGTCATATGTGTTGTCTAGTACTCTTTAGAGTTAGGACACGTTTTAGTTCTGATTTATATTGTCTAGACTCGTATACTGTTCGTGCTTCGGAGACGAATCAGGATTAGTTGCTTGCCAGGTTATCACGTGTATTAGCAAGCAGTGAGTTTGTACTTACTATTTACCGCTTTATTAAGTAAATAATTATTTTAATATCTATATATTGTATACGTACAATTGCGAACTGTTTTTCCATTATGGCTCTTAGTTGGAACATGCTACCTAATGGGCATCATTAGGACTACGTGCGCACCAGTATTGATCTAGATAAGGTATGTGATATGTGGTGGTAACTCGGTGTGAGCATAGCTCTCGGGCTCAGTAGAGTAACTCGGTGTAGCTCAGCTCTCGCGACTCTGTGTATGGATTAAGAATGGTCGGTGGTAACTCGATGTAGCTCAGCTCTCGGGACCAGGCCCATCGGATTATGGTTATATTTAGTATTGTGGATTAGGGTTCCAACTATTATACGTAATGTAGTTATTAAATGTTTTAAACGGTTTTAAAAGGTTTTCCACTTGATAAATGTAAATAGTGGTATGAACTCATCTCAGTATATCTGACCCCGTTGTTTTCCCAATTTTTCCAGGGTTATAATATGAGCGAGTCAGCTGCTCTCCGATTCTTTATTTCCTCGGAGGTTTTACTTTATTTAATAAAGTTTATAAAACTGATTTTATTCTTTGACCGCAGTAGTAATTAGAAGTCTTATATGTCTAATACTTGTTATAAACCTATTCAATGATTATCGTTGTATTGGCCTTCTTTAATTAACTTAGGTTAATATGTACTTTTGTCATGTTTAAGACTCAGAGTTGACTGAGCACTTTTAAGAAATGTTGAATATTATAAACTGCTAGAATTAGGCTGAAGCCTCGGTTGCCCCCGAGCATTGGTTTTCTTGCAGGTTTACCTAATTGTTGTTTATCCGCAAGGCTAGCTACGGGTTTTGGTACAACCATACCCATACCCTAGCGCCGGTCGAGATTCATGAAAATGGGCCGTGACAATAACGTTTTAAATGTTTGGATTAGATCGCTAAAAAGGTGAAGTATTAGGATTTGTTTCCTAACGTTTTATATGTTTGGCGTAAATCGCCAAAAAGGGGAAACTCTAGGATTTGTTTCGTAATGTTTTAAACGTTTGTATTTGTTTCATAGCGTTTTAAACGTTTGGATTTGTTTCGTAACGTTTTAAACATTTGGCTTAAATCGCTAAATAGGTGAAACGTTTGGATTTGTTTAGTAACGTTTTAAACTTTTGGCTTAAATCGCATAAAAGGTGAAATGTTAGGATTTGTTTCGTAACGTTTTAAACGTTTGGCTGAAATAGCTAAAAAGGTGAAATGTTTGGATTTGTTTTGTAATGTTTTAAACATTTGGATTTGTTTCGTAATGTTTTAAAGTTTGGGTTAAATAGCTTAAAAGTTGAAATGTTAGGAATTATTTTGTAACGTTTAAAAAGGTGAAACGTTTGGATTTGTTTTATAATGTTTTAAACGTTTTGATTTGTTTCGTAATGTTTTAAAGTTTGACTTAAATAGCTAAAAAGGTGAAATGTTTGAATTTGTTTTGTAACGTTTTAAACATTTGGATTCGTTTCGTAACGTTTTAAACGTTTGGGTTTTTTTCGTAATGTTTTAAACATTTGGATTTGTTTCATAACGTTTTATACGTTTGGATTTGTTTTTAAACGTTTCGCTTAAATCGCTAAAATGGTGAAACGTTTGGATTTGTTTCGTAACGTTTTAAATGTTTGGCTTAAATCGCAAAAAGGTGAAACATTATGATTTGTTTCGTATAGATTTGTTTCGTAACATTTTAACTGTTTGGCTTAAATAGATAAAAGGTGAAATGTTAGGATTCATTTCGTAACGTTTTATTCGTTTGGATTTGCTTCGTAATGTTTTAAATGTTTGGCTTAAATAGCTAAAAAGGTGAAACGTTAGGATTTGTTTCGTAACACTTTATACGTTTGGATTAAATCGCTAAAAAGGTGAAACGTTAGGATTTGTTTGGTAATGTTATAAACATTTGGATTTGTTACGTAACGATTTAAATGTTTGGATTTGTTTCATAACTTTTAAACGTTTGGATTTGTTTGGTAACGTTTTAAACGTTAGGATTTCTTTCGTAACATTTTATACTTTTACATTTGTTTCGTAACATTTTAAGTTTTTGGCTTAAATCGCTAAAAAGGTGAAACGCAAGAATTTGTTTCGTAAAATTTTAAACGTTTGGCTTAAAATCGCTAAAAGGTGAAACGTTAGGATTCGTTTCGTGACATTTTTAACGTTTGGATTTGTTTCATAATGTTTTAAACGTGTTTCTTAAATAGCTAAAAAGGTGAAACGTTTGAATTTGTTTCGCAACGTTTTAAATGTTTGCCTTAAATCTCTAAAAAGGGGAAACGTTTGGATTTGTTTCGTAACGTTTTAAACTTTTGGCTTTAATCGCTAAAAAGGTGAAACGTTTGGATTTGTTTCGTAACGTTTTAAACGTTTGGATTTGTTTCGTTCCGTTATAAACGTTTGGATTTGTTTCGTAAAGTTTTAAACGTTTGAATTTGTTTCGTAACATTTTAAACGTTTGGATTTGTTTCGTAACATTTTAAACGTTTGGCATAAATAGCTAAAAAGATAAAACATTAGCATTTGTTTCGTAACGTTTTAAACGTTTGGATTTGTTTCCTAACGTTTTAAACGTTTGGATTTGTTTCGTAATGTTTTAAACGTTTGGATTTGTTTCATAACGTTTTAAACATTAGGCTTAAATTGCTAAAAAGATAAAATGTTAGGATTTGTTTCGTAAAGTTCTAAATTTTTGGTTTAAATCGCTAAAAAGGTGAAATGTTAGGATCTGATTCATAACGTTTTAAACGTTAGGATTTGTTTCGTAACGTTTTACACGTTTGGCTTAAATAGCTAAAAAGTTGAAACGTTGCGATTTGGTTAGTAACGTTTTAAATTTTTGCATTTGTTTCGTATGTTTAAATGTTTGGCTTAAATCGCAAAAAAGGTGAAATGTTAGGATTTTTTTCGTAATGTTTTAAACGTTTGGCTAAATTGTTAAAAAGGGGAAACGTTAGGATTTGTTTCGTAATGTTTTAAACGTTTGGATTTCTTTCGTCACGTTTTATACGTTTGGGATAAATTGCTAAAAAGGTGAAACGTTAGGATTCGTTTCGTAACGTTGTAAATATTTGTCTTAAATAGCAAAAAAAAGTGAAATGTTATGATTAGTTTTGTAACGTTTTAAACGTTTGAATTTATTTCGTGATGTTTTAAACTTTTGGCTTAAATATCTAAAAAGGTATAACATTTGAATTTGTTTCATAACGTTTTAAAAGTTTGGCTTAAATCAATAAAAAGTTGAAACGTTAGGATTCTTTTCGTAATGTTTTAAACGTAAGGCTTAAAAGCTAAAAAGGTGAAATAGTAGGATTTGTTTATGAAAGTTTTAAACGTTTGGATTTGTTTCGTAATGTTTTAAACATTTGGCTTAAATAGCTAAATAGGTAAAACATTTGGATTTGTTTCGTAAATTTTAACCGTTTGGATTTGTTTTATAGCATTTAAAATGTTTGGATTAGTTTCCCAATGTTTTATACGTTTGGTTTTGTTTCTTAACATTTTAAACGTTTGGATTTGTTTCGTAACGTTTCAAACGTTTCGATTTGTTTCGTAACATTTTAAACTTTTGGCTTAAATCGCTAAAAAGGTGAAACGTTATGATTTGTTGTGTAACACTTTAAACATTTGGATTAAATCGCTAAAAAGGTGAAACGTACGGATTTGTTTTGTAACATTTTAAACGTTTGGATTTGTTTCATAACGTTTTAAATGTTTGGCTTAAATAGCTAAAAAGGAAAAAGTTTAGGATTTTTTTCGTAATGTTTTAAACGTTTGGTTTTGTTTTGCTAGGTTTTAAATGTTTGGCTTCAATCGCTAAAAAGGTGAAACGTTAGGATTTCTTTCGTAACTTTTTAAACGTTTGGCTGAAATCTCTAAAAAGGCGATACGTTAGGATTTGTTTCGTAACGTTTTATATGTTTGGATTTGTTTCGTAACGTTTTAAATGTTTGGCTTAATTAGCTAAAAAGGCGAAACGTTTGGATTTGCTTCGTAACATTTTAAATGTTTATCTTAAATCGCTAATAAGGTGAAACATTTAGATTTGTTTCGTAAAGTTTTAACCGGTTGGATTTGTTTCGTAAAGTTTTAAATGTTTGGATTTGTTTCGTAATGCTTTAGACGTTTGGATTTGTTTCGTAACATTTTAAACGTTTGGATTTGTTTCGTAACGTTTTAAATGTTTTGATTTGTTTCATAACGTTTTAAACGTTTTTATTTGTTTCGTAACATTTTAAAAATTTGGCTTAAATCGCTAAAAAGTTGAAACGTTAGGATTTGTTTCATAACGTTTTAAACATTTGGCTTAAATCGCTAAAAAGGTGAAATATTATGATTCGTTTCGTAGCGTTTTAAACGTTTGGCTTAAATAGCTAAAAGGGGAAACGTTAGGATTTGTTTTGTAATGTTTTAAACATTTGGATTTGTTTCGTAATGTTTTAAAGTTTGGGTTAAATAGCTAAAAATGTGAAACGTTTGAATTTAATTCGTAACTTTTTAAACGTTTGGCTTCAATCGCTAAAAAGGCGAAACATTTGGATTTGTTTCGTAACGTTTCAAATGTTTGACTTAAATTGCAAAAAAGGTTAAACGTTTGGATTTGTTTCGTCAAGTTTTAAATGTTTGGCTTAAATCGCGAAAAAGGTGATATGTTAGGATTTCTTCGTAACGTTTTAACTGTTTGGCCTAAATATCCTAAAAAGGTGAAACGTTAGGAGTTGTTTCGTAATGTTTTAAACGTTTGGATTTGTTTCGTAATGTTTTAAATGTTTGACTTAAATCGCTAAAAAGGGGCAACATTAGGATTTGTTTCGTAATGTTTTAAATGTTTGCCTAGATCTCGAAAAAGGTGAAACGTGAGGATTTAATTCGTAACGTTTTAATTGTTTGGCTCGAATATCTAAAAAGGTGAAACGTTAGCATTTGTTTCGTAACGGTTGGATTTGTTTCTTAATGTTTTAAATGTTTGGCTTAAATCGCTAAAATGGTGAAACATTAGAATTTGTTTCGTAATGTTTTAAATATTTGGATTAAATCGCTAAAAAGTTGAAACGTTAGAATTTGTTTCGTAACAGTTCAAACGTTTGGCTTAAATCGCTAAAAAGGTGAAACGTTAGGATTTGTTTGTAAAGTTTTAAACGTTTGGATTTGTTGAACGTTTGGATTTGTTTCGTAATGTTTTAAACGTTTGGATTTGTTTCATAACGTTTTAAACGTTTGGATTTGTTTCGTGACGTTTAAACGTTTAAATTTGTTTCGTAACGTTTTAAACGTTTGGCTTAAATAGTTAAAAAGGTGAAACTTTAGGATTTGTTTCGTAACGTTTTAAACGTTTGCATTTGTTTCATAACATTTTAAACATTTGGATTTGTTTCGAAATAGTTTAAACTCTTGGGTTAAATCGCTAAAAAGATAAAACGTTATGATTTGTTTCGTAAAGTGTTATACGTTTGGCTTAAATCGCTAAAAAGGTGAAACATTAGGATTGCTTTCATAACATTTTAAACATTTCGATTTGTTTCTTAACGTTTTAAACGTTTGGCTTAAATTGCTAAAAAGGGGAAACATTAGGTGTAATATCCCGTCCCTTTTTTTTTACTTTTAAATTATTTTTAAATTTTAATTTTTAATTTTTGCATTCCGTCGAGTTTTAGGTAATTTATTATTATTTTTATTAAATATTTTTATTTAATATTTTTTTCTAATCGTTTGTTGATTTGATCGTGATTCGATTCGTGTTTGGTTTGTATTATTAATTTTTTTTTAAAGAAAAAGAAAGGGAAAAGTAGACATATTTTTCATGCATGAAGATGAGTCCATGCATGCAAGTATTTCTTGCTTTCCACGAAAGCCCATTAAACCAAATACTTGGCCAAAAGCCCATTAAACTTTTGCTTCATTTTGAAGCAGAAAACTAAAAGGATAATAATAGATATAGTCGTGTCTCTTATTTTCCATTCTTTCGTTTTTCTCTTATAATGATTAACCCTATTTCTCGTTTATTCTTTTCTAAACTAAGCCGCCGCTCTCTCCAAACTTTCTGAAACTTCACGAACCATCAATTCCTTTAATCGTTTCAATCGCATCAAAGCGAATCGGATTTGCTTGACACGTCGATATTCACAATACTCTATCAATCTAACGCTTTGTTATCCATTACGGTACGTAACAATCCATCTGTCCGTTCAACGTTCTTTTTTTGATGATTTCTGTCTGTGTTATATTGCTGCTATATTTACTTTTTAATTGCTGCTATTAATGTTTGGGTATTGTGGGCATATTTAAAGCGTTGTTTCTTCGGTGTTGCGATCGTTCGAGTCGCCGTTTGTTAAATTTCTTATTGCCGCCGAGAACGATAGGTTTATGGCTGCCGTGTTAATTGAAATTGTTGTTGTCATTACCTTTGTGTGTCCGTAACCTATTATGGATGGTATGATAAATCAAATTGCTTGAGTCGTGTCTATTCTTCGTTGTTCGTGGCCGTTGTCGAACTCGCCGTTTGCTGAGTTATTAGTTTTGGATGCCATGCTTGAGCAGTAGTTTTTCTCCTTAGAATTCATATAACCTGATTAAAAATTGTTGGCATGTTATTATTATTTGAATTAGAACATAACATTCTACTACTACTTGATTCATTATGAATTGGTTACTTTATGATTTTGGTTTTGGCGGCAACTTCATGGTTCAATTATGGTTCAATTATGAATTGGTTACTTTATGATTTTTGGTTTTGAAAACTGATAATGTTTGGTTTTGTATGTGAAGAAGGTGGCGATGTGTCATAGGTTGTTTGGCTAAGTTTGATTTTGTTTGGCTAAAGGTTTTTTTAGGTTATTGAATTGTTTTGCTTAAAACCTTTTGATTCTTTAAGTTAAATTTTATCTAGTGGTTAATTGTTTTTGATTTCTAATTTGGAGATTTCATTTTAAATTGAGAGTTTGTCGATTTGGTATTATTATTTTGTAAATCTAAAAATATTGTTTTTAGCTATTTAAATTAATGATAATTATTATTATTAATAATTACTGTTTTGAGAGTTTTGTTTAATGTGCCAATATAGCTAAATTGCAATTTAGTCCTTAAACTTTTTATTAAAAAATAATTATTTGAATAAATTTTTGGTTTGTAACTTGAGTTACTTGATATCGAAGTTATTGAGTTCTGCTTTTAAAATGGATTATTATTTTATCGAATTATTTTATAAATATAAACTCGGGTTTATATTTGATAATGTTATGAGTCGGGTTAGACTTGGGTCACCCGACAAGTGAGGTTAACTTGGTAGTTATTGATAACTCGGTTTACCCACTATTTGGAAATTAATTATTATTAAAAGATTTTAAATAATATTTGTAAATTGGATTTTAAAGCGAGAACTCAATAGACTTGTATTAATTGAGCATTTCTACCTATTGAGTATTTTTTTGTGTTGTTCTGGATTGTTTTATTCTGACGTGTTATTTGTGCTAGTCCTATATGGTGTATAGAACTCTCTAGAGTTAGGGTCTGTTTTTAATAATTATTTTATTTGTCTAGACCCGACTACTGTTCGTGCTTAAGAGGCGAACCAGGATTAGTTGCTTGTCGGTTATCATGTGGATTAGCAAGCAGTGAGTTTGTACTTACTATTTACCGCTTTATTAAGTAAATTGTTATTTTAATATTAAATATATATATTGTACGTGTATTGTGAAATGTTTTTATATTATGGCTCTTAGTTGGAACATGCTACCTATTGGGCATCATAAGGACTGCGTGCGCACCGGTAATGATCTAGGTAAGATATTTATGGAAATGTGGTAACTCGGTGTGAGCATAGCTCTCGGGAACAAATAGAGTAACTTGGTGTAGCACAGCTCTCGGGACTCTGGATATGGTAAAAGTATGGCCAGTGGTAACTCTGTGTAGCTCAGCTCTCGGGACCAGGCCTATTGGATTATGTTTATTATTTAGAATTGTGGATAGTTCCAACTATTAATCGTAATATCGTTATTAAATGTTTTAAACGGTTTTAAAGGTTTTCCACTTGATAAATGTAAATAGTGGTATAAACTCATCTCAGTATATCTGACTCCATTGTTTTCCCAATTTTTCCCAGGGTTATGATCTGAGAGAGTCTGGTGATCTCCGTACTTACTTTTCTCGGAGGTTTCATTTATTTTTGTAAAACTATCAAACTGTTTTATTCTTAAACCGCAGTAGTTCACTAGACGTCTTTATTTTTATTACAGTTGTTGTCGGATTGGTCCGACTGGATATATTTGCTTTGGCATGTTTATATTGTTTACTCTGATTACTTTTATGCCATATTGGGGACTCGTAGTTGAACGAGTATTTATAATATTAAATGTTGAATATTATAACTGCTAGTATTAGGCTGAAGTCTCGGTTGCCCCCGAGCATTGGTTTTCTTGCAGGTTTATTATAATTGTATGCTAACCGAAAGGCTAGCTACGGGTTTTGGTACTACATTACCCATACCCTAGCGCCGGTCACGATTCATGAAAATGGGTCGTGACATTAGGATTTGTTTCATAACATTTTAAATGTTTGGCTTAAATTGCTAAAACGGTGAAACGTTTGGATTTGCTTCTTAAAATTTTAAACACTTGGATTTGTTTCGTAACGTTTTAAACATTTGGCTTAAATTGCTAAAAGGTGAAACGTTAGGATTTGGTTCATAACGTTTTAAACTTTTGTATTTGTTTCCTAACATTTTAAACTTTTGGCATAAATCGCTAAAAAGGTGAAACGATAGGATTTGTTTCGTAATGTTTTAAAACATTTCGATTTGTTTAACGTTTTAAACGTTTGGCTTAAATAGCTAAAAAGATGAAACGTTTGGATTGGTTTTGTAACATTTTAAACGTTTGGCTTAAATTGCAAAAAAGGTTAATTTTTCAATTTGTTCGTATTGTTTTAAACATTTGGCTTAAATCGCTAAAAAGGTGAAACGTTTGGATTTGTTTCGTAACGTTTTAAACGTTTGGATTTGTTTCGTAACGTTTTATACGTTTGGATTTGTTTCATACTGTTTTAAATGTTTGGATTTGTTTCGTAGCTTTTTAAACATTTGGATTTGTTTCGTAACGTTTTAAACGTTTGGTTTAAATATCTAAAAAGCTAAAACTTTAGGATTTGTTTCGTAACGTTTTAAACATTTGGATTTGTTTCGTAACGTTTTAAACGTTTGGATTTGTTTCGTAATGTTATAAACGTTTGGATTAGTTTCGTAACAGTTTTAACTTTGGGCTTTAGTCGCTAAAAAGATGAAACGTTAAGATTTGTTTCGTAAAGTTTTAAACGTTTGGCTTAAATCACTAAAAAGGTGAAACATTAGGATTTGTTTTGTAACGTTTTAAATGTTTCGATTTGTTGCATAACGTTTTAAACGTTTGGCTTAAATAGCTAAAAAAAGTGAAACGTTAGGATTTCTTTCGTAATGTTTTAAACTTTTTCATTTGTTTTGTAACATTTTAAATGTGTGGCTGAAATCGCTAGAAAGGTGAATCGTTAGAATTTATTTCGTAACGTTTTAAACGTTTGGCTTAAATCGCTAAAAAGGTAAAACGTCAGGATTTGTTTCGTGATATTTTAAAAGTTTGGATTTGTTTCGCAACGTTTTAAATGTTTGGCTTAAATAGCTAAAAAGGTGAAATGTTAGGATTTGTTTTGTAACGGTTTTAACATTTGAATTTGTTTCGTAACGTTTTAATGTTTGGATTTGTTTCGTAACGTTTTAACCGTTTGGATTTGTTTCATAACGTTTTAAACTTTTGCATTTGTTTCGTAACGTTTTAAATGTTTGGCTTAAATCGCTAAAAAGGTGAAACGTTAGGATTTGTTTCTTAACGTTTTAAACGTTTGGCTTAAATCGCTAAAAGGGGAAACATTAGGATTTGTTTCGTAACATTTTAAACATTTGGATTTGTTTCTTAATATTTTAAATGTTTGGCTTAAATATCTAAAAAGTTGAAACGTTTATATTTGTTTCGTAACGTTTTACACGTTTGGCTTAAATCGTTAAAAATGGGAAACGTTTTAATTTGTTTCGTAATGTTTTAAACTTTTGGCTTGAATCGCTAAAAAGGTGAAACGTTTGGATTTGTTTCGTAACGTTTTAAACATTTTGATTTGTTTTGTAACGTTTTAAACGTTCAGATTTGTTTTGTTACATTTTAAACGGTTGGCTTAAATAGCTAAAAAGGTGAAACATTAGGATTATTTCGTAACATTTTAAACATTTGGATTTGTTTCGTAATGTTTTAAACGTTTAGATTTGTTTCGTAAAAGTTTAAACTTTACGCTTAAATCACTAAGAAAATGAAACGTTAGGATTTTTTTCGTAAAGTTTTAAACGTTTGGCTTAAATTGCTAAAAAGGTGAAATGTTAGGATTTGTTTCGTAACATTTTAAATGTTTAGCATAAATAGCTAAAAAGTTGTTTCGTATGTTTAAATGTTTGGCTTAAATCGCTAAAAAGGTAAAATGTTAGGATTTGTTTTGTAACGTTTTATACGTTTGGCTTAAATCGTTAAAAAGGTGAAACGTTAGGATTTTTTTCGTAATGTTTTAAACGTTTGGATTTGTTTCGTAACGTTTTAAACGTTTGACATAAATCGCTAAAAAGGTGAAACGTTATGATTCGTTTCGTAACGTTTTAAACGTTTGGCTTAAATAGCTAAAAAATTGAAATGTTAGGATTTGTTTTGTAATGTTTTAAACGTTTGAATTTATTTCGTGATGTTTTAAACTTTTGGCTTAAATAACTAAAAAGGTAAAACATTTGTATTTGTTTCGTAACGTTTTAAAAGTTTGACTTAAATCGTTAAAAATGGTGAAAACGTTTGGTTTGATTTCGTAACGGTTTAAACATTTTTATTTATTTCGTAACGTTTTAAATGTTTGGATTTGTTTCATAACGTTTTCAAACGATTGGATTTGTTTCGTAGCGTTTTAAATGTTTTGCTTAAAACGATAAAAAGGTGACACGTTAGAATTCTTTTCGCAACGTTTTAAAAGTTTGGTTTAAATAGCTAAAAAGGTGAAACGGTAGGATTTGTTTATTAACGTTATAAACGTTTGGATTTGTTTTGTAACGTTATAAACGTTTGGATTTGTTTCGTAACATTTTAAACCGTTTGAATTTTTTTGTAACGTTTTAAACGTTTGGATTTGTTTCGTAACATTTTAAACATTTGGTTTTGTTTTTGGATTTGTTTCGTAACGTTATAAACGTTTGGATTGTTTCGTAAGGTTTTAAAGTTTGGATTTGTTTTGTAACATTTTAAACTTTTGGCTTAAATCGCTAAAAAGGTGAAACGTTAGGATTTATTTCGTAAAGTTTTAAACATTTGGCTCAAATCGCTGAAAAGGTGAAATGTTAGGATTTGTTTTGTAACGTTTTAAACGTTTGGCTTAAAGAGCTAAAAAGGGGAAACGTTAGGATTTGTTTTGTAACATTTTAAACGTTTGGATTTGTTTCGTAACGTTTTAAGGTTTGGGTTAAATAGCTAAAAAGGGGAAACGTTTTGAATTTAATTCGTAACGTTTTAAACGTTTGGCTTAAATTTCTAAGAAGGTGAAACATTTGGATTTATTTCGTAACGTTTTCAACGTTTGGATTTGTTTCTTAACGTTTTAAATGTTTGTATTAAATCGCCAAAAAGGTGAAACGTTAGGATTTGTTTCGCAGCGTTTTATATGTTTGGCTTAAATCGCTAAAAAGGGGAAACGTTAGGATTTGTTTCGTAACGTTTTAAACGATTGGATTTTTTCATAACGTTTTAAACGTTTGGCTTTAATAGCTAAAAAGGTAAAACTTTAGGATTTGTTTCAGTAACGTTTTAAACGTTTGGATTTGTTTCGTATGGTTCTAAAACGTTTGGCTTAAATCGCTAATAAGGTGAAACATTTGGATTTCTTTCGTAACTTTTTAAACGTTTTGCTTAAATCGCTAACCGTTTGGATTTGTTTCATAACGGTTTAAACGTGAGGATTTGTTTTGTAATGTTTTAGACGTTTGGATTTGTTTCGTAACATTATAAACGTTTGGATTTGTTTCGTAACGTTTTACACGTTTAGATTTATTTCGTAACGTTTTAAACGTTTGAATTTGTTTCGTAACAGTTTAAACTTTAGGCTTATATCACTAAAATATGAAACGTTAGGATTTGTTTAGTAAAGTTTTAAACATTTGGCTTAAATCGCTAAAAAGATAAAATGTTAGGATTTGTTTCATAACGTTTTAAACGTTAGGATTTATTTCGTAACGTTTTAAACGTTTGGCATAAATAGCTAAAAGGTTGAAACATTAGGATTTGTTTAGTAATGTTTTAAACTTTTGCATTTGTTTCGTACGTTTAAATGTTTGGCTTAAATCGCTAAAAAGGTGAAATGTTAGGATTTTTTTCGTAAAATGTAATACCCCAAATATTTAAATCGCGCCACGTGTCGCGAGTTCCAATAATATATGGATTTAATTTAATATTATTGAGGATTTAATCTAATTTTTTTTATTAAGCGTATTAGCGGGATTTGAGGATAAGGTTAGAAAATTAATATAAAATAAAATATAAATCTCGTGACGGAAATTATTTCCCCAAGGTCCGCGAAATATTTTATAGGAATAGTGGTAAAAGTTTCGGGTCAATCGGAGACCTTTTAAAATTTGGACGCAGACGCGTTTTAGGCTAAATTGCAATTTATGAAAAGTTTAAGGGCTAAAGTGTAAATTAGCCAATTAAGCCTCGAAAATTGCAATTAAAGGATTATTGATGGAAAATATTAATTTTAGAATTTGTACTATTTATTTTGGTATAAATAATACGTACATAATTGAATTAAAATAAATAATTAATCGTTAAGTTATAAATAGAAAGTTTAAAAGAGAAATGCTTTAAGCCAACCTATATATAAGTTTCCTTATGAATTAGGTAATCAAGAATGGATTAGAAGGATCCAGAGGAGGGAGAAGAGAAAAGTTACGATTAACTTCGATCCGCCGCCATTTCTCGTCCGAATCGAGTAATTCTCCCGCCGATGGATCAAGAATTCAATTCTCTATCATCTCTTAGCTTCAAAATTAAGGTAAAAGTGAGTTTTTAATTTCTAAAATTGGAAAATTGTGGGCTGTTTTAAAGTTTATATGGATTATTATCGAATTTGACGTTTATAGCTCGGTTTTAGAGTTTTTAGAATGACGAAATGGTTGTAGGAAATGACGTTTTGAGATTGTTTTGAATATTAGAGCACGTCGGAATCGGCCCGGAAGCGGATTCCAGGTCATGCGCAAGCATTGTGTGCGAACGCACACAATGGTGTGCGAGCGCACACCTGTGTGTGCGAGCGCACACCTGTGTGTGCAAACGCACACAGGGTTGTGCGAACGCAGACAACCCCTTGTGCGCTCGCACAACCCTCGAACCTACCGTTTGGGCGTTCTCGCCCCGTTAAGAACTAGTTTCCGACAATTAAAGTGTCGGACATTAAAAAGGGAATACGGACCCGGAAAACGAGAAATTTGAATATTGAACATGACGTGTTCGATTAGGATATCAAGGTATAAGAAACCTATGATTGGAAATCGATTAACAAGAGATATAACAAGTATCTCGACTAAGTATTAGAACACGATCAAAGTTAAAAGACATATTTAGAATAAGATCGTGTTAACCTAAGTTTATAACTTAGGATTTTAGCATTAAGTTTACGTTTATAAATTAAACGTCCAGGTAGTTCGGATAAGTAACTGACGTACCGACAAGCTACCAGACTGACGAGCTGGGATATCTACGAGATTGAATGACGCGTGAACCTACGTGAATGCTTGACGATGATGCAGTTTTGGATAGCGGGTTCTGTGAGTTGCATTTTACTTTCGCGTATTGTTTATAAAATTTATTTTCATATATTATGATTTTATTCATCGCATTTATATGATTTGATTACTTGAATGATTGTTTTGAGCTGAAACTCTAGTATGCGATCCGAAGAAACTAGCTACCTATTGGGTGTCAAAAGGCTGTGTGATTACCAGTATCGAGTCAGTCTAGTGTGTTTGCATATGAAAAATGATTTGACATATACGTGCACGATATGAATACGAATATGAAGATTAATTTCAAAGTTGGAAAGTAAATTCGATACGAGTGAGCACTCGGCTACTGTGTAGTCTGGAGTCCCCATATCTACTGAGTTGGACTCACACTTTGGGATTAAGAGATTGGTCGCGATCGACGTGGTAGAGTATGAACACTCCCGGGTCGGACCATTCCGATTAGTATGATCTGAATATTTGTAAGTTGTGTCAAATTTTAGGATATTAATTTCGAATGGATGAAATACTTGCTTATAGATATTTTCATATTTTTACTTGATTTGTAATGCGATGTTTCGTTTTTTGACAATACCGTTGGTAACTTGCAAGCTCACTCAGTATTTCCCAAAATACTGACTCCCTCACAGTGTTTTCTTTCAGGTGATCGGATTCGGATCAGACAGACCATCTCCTTTGTGTCGACAGCCTTTGGGCTTACACAAAGTACGAGTCTTTGTAAAGTTTTAAACGTTTGGCTTAAATCGCTAAAAAGGTGAAATGTTAGGATTTGTCTCGTAACGTTTTAAACGTTAGGATTTGTTTCGTAACGTTTAAAACGTTTGGCATAAATAGATAAAAAGTTGAATCGTTAGGATTTGTTTCGTAACGTTTGAAACTTTTGCATTTGTTTCGTATGTTTAAATGTTTGGCTTAAATCTCTAAAAAGGTTAAATGTTAGGATTTGTTTCGTAACGTTTTAAACGTTTGGCTTAAATCGCTAAAAAGTGAAACGTTCGAATTTATTTCATAATGTTATAAACGTTTGGATTTGTTTTGTAATGTTTTAAACGTTTGGCATCAATCGCTAAAAAGGTGAAACGTTATGATTCGTTTCGTAAAGTTTTAAACGTTTGGCTTAAATAGCTAAAAAAGTGAAATGTTAGGATTTGTTTTGTGATGTTTTAAACGTTTGAATTTGTTTCGTGATGTTTTAAACTTTTGGCTTAAATAACTAAAAAGGTAAAATATTTGGATTTGTTTCGTAACGTTTTAAATGATTGGCTTAAATCGTTAAAAAGGTGAAACGTTTGGTTTTATTTCGTAATGGTTTAAAAGTTTGGGTTTGTTTCATAACGTTTTAAATGTTTGTATTTGTTTCATAACGTTTTCAAATGATTGGATTTGTTTCGTAACGTTTTAAACGTTTGGCTTAAATCGATAAAAAGGTAAAACGTTAGGATTCTTTTCGCAACGTTTTAAACGTTTGGCTTAAATAGCTAAAAAGGTGAAACGGTAGGATTTGTTTATTAACGTTATAAACGTTTGGATTTGTTTTGTAACGTTATAAACGTTTGTATTTGTTTCGTAACATTTTAAACCGTTTGAATTTTTTTTGTAACGTTTTAAACGTTTGGATTTGTTTCGTAACATTTTAAACGTTTGGTTTTGTTTCGTATAATTTTAAACGTTTGGATTTGTTTCGTAACGTTTTAAACGTTTGGATTTGTTTTGTAACATTTTAAACTTTTGGCTTAAATCGCTAAAAAGGTGAAACGTTAGGATTTATATCGTAAAGTTTTAAACATTTGGCTCAAATCGCTAAAAAGGTGAAATGTTAGGATTTGTTTCTTAACGTTTTAAACGTTTGGCTTAAAGAGCTAAAAAGGTGAAACGTTAGGATTTGTTTTGTAACATTTTAAACGTTTGGATTTGTTTCGTAACGTTTTAAGGTTTAGGTTAAATAGCTAAAAAGGGGAAACGTTTTGAATTTAATTTGTAACGTTTTAAACGTTTGGCTTAAATTTCTAAGAAGGTGAAACGTTTGGATTTATTTCGTAACATTTTCAACGTTTGGATTTGTTTCTTAACGTTTTAAATGTTTGTATTAAATCGCCAAAAAGGTGAAATGTTAGGATTTGTTTCGCAGCGTTTTATATGTTTGGCTTAAATCGCTAAAAAGTGGAAACTTTAGGATTTGTTTCGTAACGTTTTAAACGTTTTGATATTTTCATAACATTTTAAACGTTTGGCTTTAATAGTTAAAAAGGTAAAACTTTAGGATTTGTTTCAGTAACGTTTTAAACATTTGGATTTGTTTCGTAAGGTTCTAAAACGTCGCTAATAAGGTGAAACATTTGGATTTCTTTCGTAACTTTTTAAACGTTTGGCTTAAATCGCTAACCGGTTGGATTTGTTTCATAACGGTTTAAACATTAGGATTTGTTTTATAATGTTTTAGACGTTTGGATTTGTTTCGTAACATTATAAACATTTGGATTTGTTTCGTAACGTTTTACACTTTTAGATTTATTTCGTAACGTTTTAAACGTTTGAATTTGTTTCGTAACAGTTTAAACTTTAGGCTTATATCACTAAAATATGAAACGTTAGGATTTGTTTCGTAAAGTTTTAAACATTTGGCTCAAATCGCTAAAAAGGTGAAATGTTAGAATTTGTTTCGTAAGGTTTTAAACTTTTGGCTTAAAGAGCTAAAAAGTTGAAACGTTAGGATTTGTTTTGTAACATTTTAAATGTTTGGATTTGTTTCGTAACCTTTTAAGGTTTGGGTTAAATATCTAAAAAGGGGAAACGTTTTGAATTTAATTCGTAACGTTTTAAACGTTTGGCCTAAATTTCTAAAAAGGTGAAACGTTTGGATTTATTTCGTAACGTTTTCAACGTTTGGATTTGTTTCTTAACGTTTTAAATGTTTGTATTAAATCGCCAAAAAGGTGAAACGTTAGGATTTGTTTCGCAGCGTTTTATATGTTTGGCTTAAATCGCTAAAAAGGGGAAACGTTAGGATTTGTTTCGTAACGTTTTAAACGATTGGATTTTTTCATAACGTTTAAACGTTTGGCTTTAATAGCTAAAAAGGTAAAACTTTATAATTTTTTTCAGTAACGTTTTAAACGTTTGGATTTGTTTCGTGAGGTTCTAAAACGTTTGGCTTAAATCGCTAATAAGGTGAAACATTTGGATTTCATTCATAACTTTTTAAATGTTTGGCTTAAATCGCTAACCGGTTGGATTTTTTTCATAACGATTTAAACGTTAGGATTTGTTTTGTAATGTTTTAGACGTTTGGATTTGTTTCGTAACATTATAAACGTTTGGATTTGTTTCCTAACGTTTTACACGTTTAGATTTATTTCGTAACGTTTTAAACGTTTGAATTTGTTTCGTAACAGTTTAAACTTTAGGCTTCTATCACTAAAATATGAAATGTTAGGATTTGTTTCATAAAGTTTTAAACATTTGGCTTAAATCGCTAAAAAGATAAAATGTTAGGATTTGTTTCATAACGTTTTAAACGTTAGGATTTATTTCGTAACGTTTTAAACGTTTGGCATAAATAGCTAAAAGGTTGAAACGTTAGGATTTGTTTAGTAATGTTTTAGACTTTTGCATTTGTTTCGTACGTTTAAATGTTTGGCTTAAATCGCTAAAAAGGTAAAATGTTAGGATTTTTTTCGTAAAATGTAATACCCCAAATATTTAAATCGCGCCACGTGTCGCGAATTCCGATAATATATGGATTTAATTTAATATTATTGAGGATTTAAATTAATTTTTTTTATTAAGCCTATTAGCGAGATTTGAGGATAAGGTTAGAAAATTAATATAAAATAAAAGATAAATCCCGTGACGGAAATTATTTCGCCAAGGTCCGCGAAATATTTGATAGGAATAGTGGTAAAAGTTTCGGGTCAATTGGAGACCTTTTAAAATTTGGACGCAGACGCGTTTTAGGCTAAATTGCAATTTATGAAAAGTTCAAGGGCTAAAGTGTAAATTAGCCAATTAAGCCTCGAAAATTGCAATTAAAGGATTATTGATGGAAAATATTAATTTTAGAATTTGTATTATTTATTTGGGTATAAATAATACGTACATAATTGAATTAAAATAAATAATTAATCGTTAAGTTAAAAATAGAAAGTTTAAAAGAGAAATGCTTTAAGCCAACCTATATATAAGTTTCCTTATGAATTAGGTAATCAAGAATGGATTAGAAGGATCCAGAGGAGGGAGAAGAGAAAAGTTACGATTAACTTCGATCCGCCGCCATTTCTCGTCCGAATCGAGTAATTCTCCCGCCGATGGATCAAGAATTCAATTCTCTATCATCTCTTAGCTTCAAATTAAGGTAAAAGTGAGTTTTTAATTTCTGAAATTGGAAAATTGTGGGCTTTTTTAAAGTTTATATGGGTTATTATCGAATTTGACGTTTATAGCTCGGTTTTAGAGTTATTAGAATGACGAAATGGTGAATTCAGTAGGAAATGACGTTTTGAGATTGTTTTGAATATTAGAGCACGTCGGAATTGGCCCGGAAGCGGATTCCGGGTCATGCGCAAGCATTGTGTGCGAACGCACACAATGGTGTGCGAACACACACATTGTGTGCGAGCGCACACCTATATGTGCGAACGCACACATGGTTGTGAGAACGCAGACAACCCCTTGTGCGCTCGTACAACCCTCGAACCTACCGTTTGGGCGTTCTCGCCCCGTTAAGAACTAGTTTCCGACTATTAAAGTGTCGGACATTAAAGAGGGAATACGGACCCGAAAAACGAGAAATTTGGATATTGAACATGACTTGTTCGATTAGGATATCGAGGTATAAGCAACCTATGATTGGAAATCAATTAACAAGAGATATAACAAGTATCTCGATTAAGTATTAGAACACGATCAAAGTTAAAAGACATATTTAGAATAAGATCGTGTTAACCTAAGTTTATAACTTAGGATTTTAGCATTAAGTTTACGTTTATAAATTAAACGTCCAGGTAGTTCGGATAAGTAACTGACGTACCGACAAGCTACCAGACCGATGAGCTGGGATAGCTACGAGATTGAATGACGCGTGAACCTACGTGAATGCTTGACGATGATGCAGTTTTGGATAGCGGGTTCTGTGAGTTGCATTTTACTTTCGCGTATTGTTTATAAAATTTATTTTCATATATTATGATTTTATACATCGCATTTATATGATTTGATTACTTGAATGATTGTTTTGAGCTGAAACTCTAGTATGCGATCCGAAGAAACTAGCTACCTATTGGGTGTCAAAAGGCTGTGTGATTACCAGTATCGAGTCAGTCTAGTGTGTTTGCATATGAAAAATGATTTGACATATACGTGCACGATATGAATACGAATATGAAGATGAATTTCAAAGTTGGACAGTAAATTCGATACGAGTGAGCACTCAGCTACTGTGTAGTCTGGAGTCCCCATATCTACTGAGTTGGACTCACACTTTGGGATTAAGAGATTGGTCGCGATCGACGTGGTAGAGTATGAACACTCCCGGGTCGGACCATTCGGATTAGTATGATCTGAATATTTGTAAGTTGTGTCAAATTTTAGGATATTAGTTTCGAATGGATGAAATACTTGCTTATAGATATTTTCATATTTTTACTTGATTTGTAATGCGATGTTTCGTTTTTTGACAATACCGTTGGTAACTTGCAAGCTCACTCAATATTTCCCAAAATACTGACTCCCTCACAGTGTTTTCTTTCAGGTGATCGGATTCGGATCAGACAGACCATCTCCTTTGTGTCGACAGCCTTTGGGCTTACATAAAGTACGAGTCTTTGTAAAGTTTTAAACGTTTGGCTTAAATCGCTAAAAAGGTGAAATGTTAGGATTTGTCTCGTAACGTTTTAAACGTTAGGATTTGTTTCGTAACGTTTAAAACGTTTGGCATAAATAGATAAAAAGTTGAATCGCTAGGATTTGATTAGTAACGTTTTAAACTTTTGCATTTGTTTCGTATGTTTAAATGTTTGGCTTAAATCTCTAAAAAAGTGAAATGTTAGGATTTGTTTCGTAACGTTTTAAACGTTTGGCTTAAATCGCTAAAAAGGTGAAACGTTAGGATTTATTTTGTAATGGTTTAAATGTTTGGATTTGTTTCGTAATGTTTTAAACGTTTGGCATCAATCGCTAAAAGGGTGAAACGTTATGATTCGTTTCGTAAAATTTTAAACGTTTGGCTTAAATAGCTAAAAAAGTGAAATGTTAGGATTTGTTTTGTAATGTTTTAAAAGTTTGAATTTATTTCGTGATGTTTTAAACTTTTGTCTTAAATAACTAAAAAGGTAAAACATTTGGATTTGTTTCGTAACGTTTTAAATGATTGGCTTAAATCGTTAAAAAGGTGAAACGTTTGGTTTTATTTCGTAACGGTTTAATAGTTTGGATTTGTTTCATAACGTTTTAAACGTTTTGATTTGTTTCATAGCGTTTTCAAACGTTTGTATTTGTTTCGTAACGTTTTAAACGTTTGGCTTAAATCGATGAAATGTTGAAACGTTAGGATTCTTTTCGTAACGTTTTAAACGTTTAGCTTAAATAGCTAAAAAGGTGAAAAGGTAAGATTTGTTTATTAACGTTTTAAACGTTTGGATTTGTTTTGTAATGTTTTAAACGTTTGGCTTAAATAGCTAAATAGGTGAAACATTTGGATTTGTTTCGTAAATTTTAACCGTTTGGATTTGTTTTGTAACGTTTTAAAGGTTTGGCTTAAAGAGCTAAAAAGGTGAAACGTTAGGATTTGTTTTGTAACATTTTAAACGTCTGGATTTGTTTCGTAACGTTTTAAGGTTTGTGTTAAATAGCTAAAAAGGGGAAACGTTTGGATTTAATTTGTAACGTTTTAAACGTTTAGCTTAAATTTCTAAAAATGCAAAACGTTTGGATTTATTTCGTAACGTTTTAAACGTTTGGATTTGTTTCTTAACGTTTTAAACGTTTGTATTTAATCGCTAAAAAGGTAAAATGTTAGGATTTGTTTCGTGACGTTTTATATGTTTGGCTTAAATCTCTAAAAAGGGAAACGTTAGGATTTGTTTCGTAACGCTTTAAACGTTTGGATTTTTTCATAACGTTTTAAACGTTTGGCTTAAATAGCTGAAAAGGTAAAACTTTAGGATTTGTTTCTTAACGTTTTAAACGTTTGGATTTGTTTCGTAAGATTTTAAATGTTTGGCTTCAATGGCTAAAGAGGAGAAACGTTGGGATTTCTTTCGTAACTTTTTAAACGTTTGGTTTAAATCTCTAAAAAGGTTATACGTTAGGATTTTTTTCATAACGTTTTAAATGTTTGGATTTCTTTCGTAACGTTTTAAATGTTTGGCTTAATTAGCTAAAAAGGCGAAACATTTGGATTTGCTTCGTAACGTTTTAAACGTTTGGCTTAAATCGCTAATAATGTGAAATATTTGGATTTGTTTCGTAACGGTTTAAACGTTTGGCTTAAATCGCTAACCGGTTCGATTTGTTTCATAACGGTTTAAATGTTAGATTTTGTTTCGTAATGTTTTAGACGTTTGGATTTGTTTCATAACATTTTAAACGTTTGGATTTGTTTCGTAACGTTTTAAACGTTTGGATTTATTTCGTATAAACGTTTGGACTTATTTCGTAATGTTTTAAACTTTTGAGTTAAATCACTAAAAAGGTGTAAAGTTAGGATTTGTTTCGTAAAATTTTAAACATTTGGCTTAAATCGCTAAAAAGGTGAAATATTAGGATTCATTTCGTAACGTTTTAAACGTTTAGCTTAAATAGATAAAAGGTGAAACGTTAGGGTTTTGTAACGTTTTAAACGTTTGGATTTGTTTCGTAATGTTTTAAAGTTTGGGTTAAGTAGCCAAAAAGGTGAAACGTTTGAATTTAATTTCTAAAGTTTTAAAAGTTTGGCTTCAATCACTAAAAAGGAGAAATGTTTGGATTTGTTTCGTAACGTTTTAAACATTTGGATTTTTTTCATAGCGTTTTAAACGTTTGGATATGTTTCGTAACGTTTTAAACGTTTAGCTTAAATCTCTAAAGTGGTAAAACTTTAGGATTTGTTTCGAAACATTTTAAATGTTTGGCTTAAATCGCGAAAAAAATGAAACGTTAGGATTTCTTTCGTAACGTTTTAACTGTTTGGCACAAATAGCTAAAAAGGTGAAACGTTAGGATTTGTTTCGTAACGTTTTAACTGTTTGGCACAAATAGCTAAAAAGGAGAAACGTTAGGATTTGTTTCGTAACGTTTGGATTTGTTTCGTAATGTTTTAAATGTTTGGCTTAAATCGCTAAAAAAGGTGAAACATTAGGATTTGTTTCGTCCCACTTTAAACGTTTGGCTTAAAAAGCTTAAAAGGTCAGACGTTAGGATTTGCTTTGTAAAGTTTAAAATGTTTGGATTTGTTTCGTAATGTTTTAAACGTTTGGATTTGTTTCGTAACGTTTAAAACGTTTGGATTGGTTTCGTAACGTTTTAAACGTTTGGATTTGTTTCGTAACGTTTTAAACGTTGGATTTTTTTCGTAACGTTTTAAAGGTTAGAATTTGTTTCGCAACGTTTTAAACGTTTGGCTTAAATAGCTAAAAAGGTGAAATTTTAGGATTTGTTTCGTAACGTTTTAATCGTTTGCATTTGTTTCATAACGTTTTAAACGTTTGGATTTGTTTCGTAACAATTTAAACTTTTGGGTTAAGTCGCTAAAAAGATAAAACGTTAGGATTTGTTTCGTAAAATCTTATATGTTTGGCTTAAATCGCTAAAAAGGTGAAACGTTAGGATTTCTTTCGTAGCATTTTAAACGTTCCGATTTTTTCCGTAACGTTTTGAAACGTTTGGCTTAAATTGCTAAAAAGGTGAAACGTTAAGATTTGTTTCGTAACGTTTTAAATGTTTGGCTAAAATCCCTAAAAATGTGAAACGCTTAGGATAAATTTTTAAAAGTTTGCATTTGTTTCGTAACGTTTTAAACGTTTGGCTTCAATAGCTAAAAGGTGAAACGTTAGGATTTGTTTCGTAACGTTTTAAACTTTTGCATTTATTTCGTAACGTTTTAAATGTTAGCTCAAATTGCTAAAAAAAGTGAAACGTTGGGATTCGTTTTCTAATGTTTTATACTTTTGGCAATTTAAGCCAACATTTAAAACTTTTACATTTATTAAGATTAAAACCTTTAAAACTAAATCCTTTGGTACTAACATACTTATATACTTGATTATGGAATACAATATTGAAATGAAATCCCAAAGTATAGCCCAAAGTAGATGGGAATAAATCCTCATCAATCCCAAAGTAAGCCAGACATATAACTAGCCAATCCCAAAGTACTTGCTGGTGCACACAGTCTCGATTCTCGCCTATCTAGTAGCTTGTTCCAATCCAGATCCATACTCTTTTAAAATAGTTCGTAAACAATTTTTATACTAAAATAAATTACGGTACTTAATAAAGCGGTAAATAACACTACAAACTCACTACTTGCATATCCACGTGAAATCTTGGCAAACAGCTAACCCTGCTTAGACTCCGAAGAACAAGCAGTCGACGGGTCTAAAACAAGGTAAAAGTTAAAATTCGAACAACCCCTAACTCTAAGAATACTAGACACCAAATAGGACTAGCATCTCAATTCACAACCAAAGTACAACCAAAGAATCCATACAAACCAAATAACAAAATTAGGCATGTTAAGCTTAGGTGAGTTCTTATTCTTAAAATAAATCTGGAGTTCATAATTACTTAAATAGTCCTTTCAAAACCAAAGAGTTACCCAGGATAGTGTGTTTGCATTAATTGCAGTATAGATCAACACAACATGTCGGGCGACACAAGTCTATCCCGACCCAACCATAAACCAAAGTGAAAAACCAAAATTTTAAACCAATCCTTAAATAAAACCAAAGTCATTTGAAATAAGAACTCATTCCCTAACTTAATTATGCCAAAATAATAAGCAATTAAGTCAGATAGCTTGCCAACACTTGGCAAGTAACACCGCAAGTACATACTCTTAAATACATCGCTTAAATGGAATCAAATAGATTCAATCACCTTTCAAGTTCAACTTGAAACTAAAGTAGTTAGCCCAAACATAATACAAAAATATAACACCTTATATACCTTACATCCAAATTAACCAATTGATTATCCACCACCTAGGATAAAGTTAACATCTTTTGATATAAAAACAATTTTTATAAAACATATTTACAGCCCTCGGAAACAAGGTTCGAAACAGTCTAATTAGGCATTAGACAAAGCCAAAAACATTGGTTCAATCATAAACCAATAAACAAGCAAAGTAACACCTTAAATACTTTAAACCACCCTTTGTAAATAATTACCAGCAAAGTACGAATCTAAAACAATAATCATTCAATTCCCAAAGAAAAAACAAAAGAGAAAGGATTACATACCTCTTCATTGGACTAAGAACAATCAAGTAGAGAAAACCCAGAAATTATAATATCCAAATAAGCCTGTAAATCATAGGAAAACGAGAGCTAATGAATACTCAATCCTAAGAACGATAAAACCATGATTAAACCTTAAGGAGAGGATTAGAAACACTTACAATTGATGAAAATAGGTTTATGAATGATGGGAGATGAAAATAAGAGTGTTTCAAGCCGTTTAGGGTTTTTGGAGTCTGAAGGAAAAGTTTTTAGGTCGAAATAAGGGGTCTATTTATAGAAAACGCGATCTGCACATTGCACGCGTCGCACCCGCGACACACAAGTCGCGCCTGCGACACAACCCTGTCGCGATCGCGATATCCTTATGGATCTGAAAATAATTAATAAATTTAAATGAAATCGAGACCGCTCAAAACCCCGAGGCCACACCCAAGACACTTGAAAACATATATAAAAAGGTTTGCAACTCGAAAACCCTGATTCTAAGTGGTCGAACCACTCCAATAAACCCTAAAGTATACGATAGGCTTAACGAAAATACGGGGTGTTACAGTTTTAACCGTTTTGATTTCTTTCGTAACGTTTTAAACGTTTGGATTTGTTTCGTAACGTTTTAAACGTTTGGGTTTGTTTCCTAACGTTTTAAACATTTGGATTTGTTTCTTTGTAATACCCCAAAATATTTAGTTATCTAATTGGACCACGTGTCCAGTTTTGACTCGCCAGAGTGGCGATATCGGATAGATTTTTAAGAAATTAAAGTAAATAAAATTCTAGTAGGTCGGTTTTGGGAAAATAATAATGAGGTATAAAATATTATATTTTAGTTCTAAAATCAAATTGCAATTAAAAGGAGAAATGTCAAGAAAAGTCCCAGAATAAAGTACAGGGGTTAAAATGGTAATTTAGCCAATTAAGTCTCAAGAATGTAAATTATAAGTGTTGACGGGAAAAATATTAATATCGGGAATCATATTATTTATTGGATATAAATAATTCGTATATGAATTAATTGAAGGATTAATTGATTTGGTTATGGACTAAATCGAACAAAAGAAAAGTTCAAAGGATATTTTGTAACAAAGAAAGAAAAGAAGGGCTGAAATGAACCTTGAACCATGATATATATAATTTTGAATATGAATGAGATGAATCAGAGAGGAAGAAAGAAGATTCGAGAGAAAAGAGAAACCATCGACGAAGAAACGGTAATCGCGATAACTCCGCCGTCCGACGTCCGAATTCCGCTATCTTGGTGTCAATCTTCTCGAAATCGAATACTATACGGATCCCAAGCTTTTTTTTTAGGTAAAGCTTTGACAATTTTGTTGAAAATTCGAAATTAAATGGCTGTTTTGAGTTGAAATTATGTTTAAATTGGATTTTGACGAAACTAGCTCGGTTTTGGCATTTCCGGAAATTCCATTATTACCAATTATTATATCGTATATCGAATTATTATAGTTTTGAAGCCAGTGTGTGATCCGAGGAAACGTGCTACCTATTGGGCGTCAATAGGATTGTGTTATCACCGGTGAGTATGTCAATCTAGCGTGTCTAGATTGTTATCGTGTTATGGAATTATATCGAATATCGAACATCGTTTATCGTATTGTATCGAAGTTGGAATATATATATATCGAATTGAATACGAGGTTTAACTCGTTTGAACTATCTCAGGACCTGTATCTAGTGGGTTTAACTCGGTTGAACTATCTCGGGACCCACACTTTGGGATTAAGCGATGGTAGAGGTTTAACTCAGTTGAACTATCTCGGGACCCTACCAAATGGATCGATCAAATTGATATTTATCGTTATGAATCGTATATAAGTTATAGATTGTATTGAGTATCGTGAATAGGGTTTCAATCGGATCTAATGCTTGGATTACATAATAGCATGTTATATTATATTTTGATATCGATTATTAATTTTACTTATATGTTTTACCGTATTCAATGTTATGTTATTGCAATATTATTGGTAATGTGCTTACTCACTCAGTATTTTCCCAAATACTGACCCCTCATTTTTGATATCTTTCAGGTGCTTAGTGTCTGCACTTAATTAGAAGCCAGTTTCGGAATCTGAAAGTCAGCTATGTATGTATAGTCCTCTGACTTCTGTGAATGCTGCAATAGTGGTCCTGCGTCGACAGAGTCGTAGCCTAGACAGTAGTAGATTTTGATTATATATATTACTTGCTGTCTTGTTTATATTTTTGTAGGCTACATGTTTTATGTTTTGTTCACGGCCCAGGTGCTGATGATATGTTTGATACACTAACTGATGTATATAGTACCGTGAGGACAGTTCGTACAGGGTACGGTAACTGAAGCCCACGAAGTTAACAGAACAGTTAGTGTAAATACTTGTGTATATGTGTTATATATGTTTGCTTCTGTTGTGTTGATGTCATTTTTTTATTATTTGCAAAAATTTAACAATGATTTTAGGCTTTCTACGGTTCCGGAACTACCACTCCCGTTCCCTAGTGCCGGTCTCGGCATAATATTTTGGGTCGTGACATTCATAACGTTTTAAACTTTTGGCTTAAATCGCTAAAAAGGTGAAACGTTAGGATTTGTTTCGTAAAGTTTTAAACGTTTGGCTTAAATCGCTAAAAAGGTGAAATATTAGGATTCGTTTCGTAACGTTTTAAACATTTGGCTTAAATAGCTAAAAAGGCGAAATTTTGGATTTGTTTAGTAACGTTTTAAACGTTTGTATTTCTTTCGTAATGTTTTAAAGTTTGGGTTAAATAGCTAAATAGGCGAAACGTTTGGATTTATTTCGTAACGTTTTAAACGTTTGGCTTCAATTGCTATAAAGGCAAACTGTTTGGATTTTGTTTCGTAACGTTTTAAACATTAAGGTTTGTTTGATAATGTTTTAAATGTTTGGATTTGTTTCGTAACGTTTTAAACGTTTGGCTTAAATTTCTAAAAATGGTGAAACATTAGAATTTGTTTCGTAACGTTTTAAATGTTTGATTTAAATCGCTAAAAAGGTGAAATGTTAGGATTTGTATCGCAATATTTTAAACGTTTGGACTTGTTTTATAACGTCTTAAACGTTTGGCTTAAATAGCTAAAAAGGTGAAACGTTAGGATTTTTTCATAACGTTTGGATTTGTTTTGTTAAGTTTCGAACGTTTGGATTTGTTTTGTTACCTTTTAAACATTTGGATTTGTTTCGTAACAGTTTAAACTTTTGGATTAAATTTCTAAAAAGATGAAACTTTTGGATTTTCAAAGTTTTCCGACGAGTTTCTGGTTGTGTTTTGGGGTTATTTTAAAGTTTCGTGGTTCGGTTCATGGTGGTTCAACAACTTTTAATCAAACCGGTTACTATTTTCAGAAATCGGTTTTCATTTGAAAATCTTTTGGTCTCGTTTGAAATGACAAGGGTCTTGAACGAGACCCTACCAAATCTTTTGGCCTCGTTCGAAGCCACAAGGGTCTCGAACGAGACCCTGCCAATTCATGGGTTGCACGTTCGTGCTCCTTTGAGGACAGACGTGCTCTTTTCTTCTTGAGGTCTCATCGAGACCACAAGGCTTTCGAACGAGACCCTTGTATTTTTGCTGAGGGTCGTTTCTTTTCAGCCTTATAAATACGTGGTACTTCACGTTTCTTTCATTCTTTTGATTAAAACCCTATTTCTAAATCAGCCTAGCCGACTTCATTGAGTTTTGACGATGTTAAACAACGCAACACTCATACCTTTCTTCCTCATTCGATCTTGGTAAGTTGTTTCACGTTTCTTTTCCTAGTTCTTGATTTCGATTTCGTTATATACAGCTTTTGATTTGAGTCTCGTTTATTCTAGCTATAACTGAGAACTTCTTTGACGATTATTCATTATTCATCGATCCCTACTATTCCTCCGTGTTAACGTCGTTTCGGTTTATCGCTTAGGATAGCTGTCGTTTCATTGTTATGTTTACTGCCGATGTTTCCCTTGAATTTGATGCTATCTATTATGTTCCTTAGTTTGTGTTTACTATGTGTTGCCATGGTTTTCTTAAGTGTCCGTTCTCGTTTAGGCTCTGGAATTCTGTTTTGATTCGAGTCGAACATAGCGACCTTCATCGTCAAATCCAGCCATAGCTTATTGTGTTCTTGTCATGTTAAATATGTATTGTTGGTTTCTTTATGATGATTAAGGAATCATGACCTAGGTTGGTTGTTTGGCTTGGAATTTTGATGATTTTTTTTTGAATTGAGGTTGGCGAGTATTTGTTGGTTGATTCAAAGGGATGGGTTTTTCAGATTTTGATGTTTTGAATGAAGGAGATGGCAAATAGGCTAGATTGGTTACTCATTTATTTTGTTTGAAACAATTGAATTCCTCAAGTTATATCTATCTATTGTTATTTTCGAATCTCGCTTTGATTTATAAATTGGTGTACTGTAAACGATAATTATTTTACAACTTAAGTTAATATAATTACTCGGTAAATATATTTGTTTTCGAATATCAAAATTGGCTAAATTACATTTTAGCCCTTGAATGTTTTTTTGATTAAGTTTTTGGTTTGTAATTCGGGTTACTTGATATTGAAGTTATTAAGTTCTATTTTTATATGGTTTATTATTTTACCATATTATTTTATCAATATAAACTCGGGTTTATATTTGATAAACGTTTTGAGTCGGGTTAGACTTGTGTCACCCGACAAGTGAGATTAGCTTGGTAGTTATTGGTAACTCGGCTAACCCACTATTTGGAAATTAATTATTATTTAAAAATTATTAAATAATATTTATGAAATGGATTTTAAAGGAAGAACTCAATAGACTTGTATTAATTGGGCGTTTTTACCTTTTGGGTATTTTGTGTTGCTCTTGATGATTTTATTTCGACGTGTTGTTTGTGCTAGTCCTATTTGGTGTCTAGTACTCTCTAGAGTTAGGGTCTATTTTTAATAAAATTGTCTAGACTCGTTGATCGTTCGTGCTTCGGAGACAAACCAGGAGTAGTTGCTTGCCAGATTATCACATGGATTAGCAAGTAATGAGTTTGTACTTACTATTTACCGCTTTATTAAGTAAATTGTTATTTTAATATATATACTGTATACGTACAATTGCGAACTGTTTTTCCATTATGGCTCTTAGTTAGAACATGCTATCTAATGGGCATCATTATGACTGCGTGCGCACTAGTATTGATCTGGGTAAGGTATTTGTGTAAATATGATAACTCGGTGTGAGCATAGCTCTCGGGAACCAGTAGAGTAACTCGGTGTAGCTCAGCTCTCGGGACTCTGGATATGAATTAAGTGCGGTCAGTGGTAACTCGGTGTAGCTTAGCTCTCGGGACCAGGCCGATTGGATTATGGATATATTTAGTATTGTGGATTAGGGTTCCAACTATTAATCGTAATGTTGTTATTAAATGTTTTAAACAGTTTTAAAGGTTTTCCACCCTATAAATGTAAATAGTGGTATAAACTCATCTTAGTATATCTTACCCCGTTGTTTTCCCAATTTTTACAGGCTTATGATTAGAGCGAGTTAGTTGATCTCCGTTTCTTTGTTTTCCTCGGAGGTTCCTTTTATATTAGTAAAACTATCAAACTGTTTTATTCTTAGACCATAGTAGTAAACTAGACGTCTTTATATTTTAATGTTGTCGGATTGGTTCAATTGTAATATTTATTGTTTTGGCATGTTACATTATTTACTCTGGTTTATATTATGCCATATTTAAGAGTCGGTGTTTGATGAGCATGTTACACATATATTGGATATTATAAATTGCTACAATTAGGCTGAAGTCTCAGGTTTCCCCCGAGCATTTGTTTTCGTGCAGGTTTATTGGAATTGTATGTTATCTTTAAGGTTAGCTACGGGTGTTGGTACTACATTACCCATGCCCTAGCGTAGGTCGCGATTCATGAAAATGGGTAGTGACAGTTTCGTAAAGTCGTTTGGCTTAAATCGCTAAAAAAGTCAAAAGTTAGGATTCGTTTCGTAACCTTTTAAACGTTTGGCTTAAATAGATAAAAAGATGAAACGTTAGAATTTGTTTTGTAAGATTTTAAGCATTTGGATTTGTTTCGTTGTAATACCCCGTAATTTTAAGTAATTAAATATGCCACGAGGTCAAATTGGAGTAATCCAAATACTAAAAATAATATTTTGAGATTTCGAATATTAAGAAAAATATTCGGAAAGACTAATTTTAATAGTCAAAGGATAATAGTAAGGTTTGACTATTAAAGGCTATTGAATTAAATCACGGGAAGTGATTTAATAAATTCGTAATACATAAATTAAAATTAAACGTAAATTTAATTTATACGTATCCGTAAAAGAGTATCGTAATAATATGAGTTTAAAATTTAAATCGGGAATTTAAATTTTAATAAACGAGTGTGAACGGGAGTAATAAATTTGAGAATACTCTTTAGCGTCGTATAAATTGATATATTGATAATTAATATATCAATGTACCAATTTAGAGAGTTTAAGATTTCGGACAAAACCCCGAAATTAAAATGTCAAAACTCGGAAAGCTCGACGAGTTATGGACGAATATACGTTAAGATATATATAAATATATATATATATTAAATAAATAAAAAAATAAAAAAATAAAAGAGAAAAAAAGGCGGTGGAGTAGGAGTGGGGATGAAGTACTAGAAAGGAAAAATGTTTACTTTAGTCCCTAAACTTTTACTTTAATTAGTTTTTAATTATTAACTAAATAAATATTATTTGTTAGTACAAATTAAAATAAAATAATTTATAAGTCCCGAGCAAAAAATTTTGTTGTTAATATTCGCGAAATAATTTGACGAACCTACCGTCAAATTTTTATAAAATTTGGACATAGTAATTTTAATTAAGCGGGACTGATTTGGACTTAATAAATCTTTGGAGATTTATTAAAAATAAAATATAAGTCGGATGCGAATAAAAAATATATTTTTATTCGTTTTATATTTTATTGGATTTTTGGGTAAAGTTTCGTAAAATTTGAAATTAGTCTCCGTTTGGACTACGGACAACTAATTAAAATCAGAGTTAAAGTGCATAATTGAGCTAGTACCAAATGGTACTTTAGCCAAATCATATTCCTATAAATAGGAACGGAGGGGGGACGCATAACTCACCTAAATTGTTACAATTGAGGTGCTTGCTAGTTATAGCAAGTCGAGGGCAGCGCGGCGCAATCCATTTCGCGATTCCGATTCCGTTTCTTTAACAAATCCAGTAGTAATCGAGGTATTAATCTCGTATACGATGTTTATTTCGATATATATTAATTATATATTCGATATTAAACGGTAAACGTATCGAATCGATCGCGTGCGTATTGATTCGACGTTTTAATTATAGAATTGAATTGTTTAGGTTGTGATTAAATGTTCGGAGTGGGAAAAATCAATCAAGCACGTCGGAAAGTGGCTCGGGAATGAAATCCCGGTGCCTGCACGTGTGCACGACCGTGCATACGCAGTGCACGAACGTGCACAGGCCGTGCACGAACGTGCACAGGCCCTGCACGGACGCGTAGTCCGACTCCGACGTGGTCTTTTCAGGCGGCGAATCCGAGGGGACTTCGCCTAATAGGACGGTGTGTTTACCGTCAGTTAGTAAATGTTTAAAGATGAACATTTTAAAATGATATAAGTCTATACGTTGAAACGATACGACGTTTTAACTAGGCTCTACATTAATCAATGTGATTAATGTTAAAAGGACTATAAGCCTATACCAAGAGTGGTATTATATATTGAACGAGTAGCTCAATATTGAGATTAGTTCATGTGTTTGTTTATTGAGTCGTCTATAAACAATAGTAGTTTGAGTCTATCGTTTATACGATATGACTAGAGTTAGAAATTCAATGTCTAATATTCTTTTGACATTTGAATTTTAATTAGATCCGACGAGTAGTCGATCTAGCGAGCCAAACACCAACGTGTTTGACTAACAAGCTTGCTTGGTGCTTATGTTTTTGAAAATGGGGACGACAGTACTGTGAGTTTTACTTTGTGGTTTTTACTTTTGAATATTTATATTTAAACTGTTTTAAATAACAAATTGCACTAGCATAACTTAACCATGAAAGATCCATTGGAACAAGTTTCCTATTGGTTGTCAATAGGACTGTGTGATCACCAGTAGTGTTTCTCGATACGAGCCTGTGTCTGACATAGAGGTCAGTTAATGTCATTGGGCGTTGGAAGTTCTAGCGACCCTAACTTAACAGTCTGAGACGGCAATAACGGTTACGGTCACAGGCAATACTGTGATGGCAGTTTCACGGTTACGATCCAGACACCCGGTTTAGACGGCATTGATTCAGTTCACGGTCTAAGGCCTATATTGTGTAGGTTGAGACGCATACAACAGTCTTGTAGGGTTTTATCTGGATCGACTAATTGGTAATATTTTACATATACAAATGTTTTATGTATTTGCGATTTGAATATTCAACTGTAAATTTGTAGACTCACTCAGAAATATTTATATTTCTAACCCTCCCCAATATTCATCTTTCAAGTTATAAAGTACGAGTTCAGACTTCCACTGTAATTCTGGAAGTCAATGTCAGCCATACCTTTAGAGCTGCAAGTAGTCGGGTACCGGGAAGTCTGTCTTTTTATTTACAGCAGTTCAAACTTATTTTGATATACTCTGATTTGAACTACTGTATATGTATATGATTGAAAAGCTGCGTGTTTTCTAAAATGCTAGGACCAGGTGTTTGAGTGATACACTGGTTTCATGTGTTTAGCATTTTAGGATTGTATTAGAAATAGAGCAGGTGCGTCAACTGAGATTGATGTTTACGCTCTGGTTTCTTTAAATACAATCGGGGTTTTAGGAACCCAGTTTTCATAAATGTGTTTTCATTAAACGAGAAAAGGTTTTAACGATACTTTCTGAAAAACAGATCATATGTGATATATGATCTTGAATTGCAAAAAATTTACAAAGGTTTTTTTAGGCTAGCTATGTGTTTTGGAGCAACCACTCCCATTCACTAGCGTCGGTCGCGATCCATTAATTTGGGTCGTGGTTGGTATCAGAGCAATAGTTCTCGGACTCGAGAATTTAAAAATATTGCTGATACATGGAAATAAATTATGGGGTAGGTGTCATAAGTACTCGTAGGAACTACTGCAGCACATAGGATTCGAGTCATGTCTCCTACATATATTCTTATGTTTCATTGGTTCTCAGCCTTCCCTTTTGGGATATAAGACTGCGATATACGCGTGCGAGTCGTCTAGACAATTCGATAACGATGCTTGATATCAAGCATGGACATAACGTGAAGACACTGTCGAAGTCATTCGATAGTAGTACAAGGAGATGATTGATAGACGAAGTACGAATGCAGAGAAGTGGAGTAGTTGTGGAGAAATCTTACTGGTTACAGAGTTTAGGGTCAGGAGGAAACTTACAAAAACCAAATGATATAACCTGTTATGGTTATTCATTTAAATGATATTGAAAGCATAATTGTGCCTAGACATGAGACGTCATCACCCTATGCACAATTATGCAAATGTTTTAAAAGTGATTTTTTTAAAAAAAATTGTTTTGAAAAGGCGCCAAAAGTGATTGAATTATTTCAAACGGGTTTGTTTTTCTTGTAAGTATACCTAGACCAGAACTCTGTAACAAAAGTAAATACTCGAGATCAAGTAGTAAGCGATTCTCGAGGGGGAAACATAAGCATATGAGAATGGAAGTTAGAGAATAAAAGTTATGGATATGAAAGCACAAAACTAGTTGTAGTGAAATGAATTACAACTTGTATTGGATAGATATATATATCCGAGATACGACAGTTAAGGATAAGAATATCTGTAAATAAGATGTCTAGGGCATTGTACCCTGAGACACTAGGAGTAAGAAAGAAGAGATAAAACCTACTGATCGAACAGTGATTAAGACATCAAAGATACGTGATTTCTTACTAGCGATTAGTATAACTTGAGTCTAGGAAGACTCAAGGCAAGTGAAAGACACACGATTCAAAGTGTAGTTGATTGAGATAGTGTATTGATAAAGTGAGTTTCATATGATGTCTGAAAACAGATAGGGTGTAGTAAAACCCTGATAACTTTTAATTGAACCGTTGGATTGGTTTAATTTTGGAATATGATATTCCTAAGATGGCTGCCTAGAGGTTAACCGTTGCGGTCGTCAAACAGAAAGTTAGACGATGGATATTTTTGAAAGTATTGATGAGAAACTTGCGTGAATTTTGGCAGTAAGCCAAAAGTGCAAGTGATGAAATTATGAAGTATTGAGTTTAATTAACTTAGGATTATCAATGTAAGCTCCATATATATGTAAATGAATTTGAAAAATGTTGAGAAACAATAGTTTCAAATTGTGAAATTTTTGATAACCGGGCCTTGTGATTGTAAAGTCTTGGCTGGCTGGTGACAGAATATATATGTAGATTACATGTAATTTGAATGTCGGACCAGAAACATGTAAAGTATGGCCGACCAAAAGTGGAAAGTATGAAACAAATATTTTATTTTTATATGAAATGTTTTGAAAATGGAGCGAGAAATTGATAGTCAGTTAATTAAATGTAGTAGTGGCTATAGAGCATTGAGGATGACTCTTAGCTGCGAGCATGGAGGCTATATGTGGATAGTCAAAATGTGATACGTAGCGTTAGTCAGATCAAAGATATAAGATATGAGAATGTTATGCATCAGAATGAATAAAAGATTCCGAGTAAGTCATAGTTTGAGATAAACAATATGTTAAGAGTAGAGATATCTAGATAAGAGCTCTGCGATAATGAAAGGAAAAAGACTATAGACCCAAGAAGGGACACAGCCGATAGTAAATCTATATGAGGAGATAAGGAAGTGATATAGAGAGTAACATCGTACGAAACGAGTTACGATGAAATAAGCGTACGAGTGTAAGGTAAATCGCTTATTAAATAGAAAGAGAAAACATAAGTTGCAATTGGTGTGTATCGATATTAAGAATAACATGGAAATATTTTATCGATACGTGCAATAGTGAGTTTGACTTTACCTAGATATGATGTAAGTAAAGTCACTAAGATAAGCTCAATTGAGATTGAAATAGAGTACACTGACAGTAAAGATGTCAGTAAGAGACGTATTTCTATCAATATGCATACATATTGAAGATACAGAGATAGAGAAAACTAACGAGAGTGCGTCTCACACGTTTGCAAAACGTGGACATGAAAGAAATTAAGGTCTATCATGAAGATAGCATAAGTTAGATCCGAGTGATGGATTTTTCGAAACTAAGTATAAGTGGAGTTGCATAACGTAGTATGAGTACTACTAGTTCTGATGTGAACATAGAGTGAGCGAACACTTTAGCTGTTCTTATGAGACATATAAGAACAAGGAGTTAAGCTACTCCTTGATTATTTCTGAAAGTGGTGTTAATGGACAATGAGTTTGTATGACTAATAAAGAAAGGATATGCACAATGTGTGCGATCAATGTTATTAATTCTGAGAAAATGTCAGAATTAAGTTGAGATTTCCTATTGTAAGTGACAATTTGGAAATACTAGAAATCTTAAATGAAATCTAGTTAGTCTGAGAAAGATCAAATATAGTTATAAGTGAAAATAACCAGTACGGTTAAAGAAATTAATAATTTCTTAAGTTTCGCAGAGGACTGCGAACACTGCTTGCAAGATTTTTTTAAAAAAATATATGCACCCGTAATCGAATTCAATCAAGAAAGATCGAAAGTTGATTAGGCAAATCAACATAAGATTGGATGAGGGGAATTAAAAAGAAATGATTGGCAATAGTGCAACTGTTAACACTATTCATAAAATATATAAGATGTGTTAAAGAGTCAACTGGAGATATGTTATGATATAACATGATGGAGATATAGAATATGTTCCTCGATGGCTGAGAAAGCACGAGGTAACTGCTAATGTATGAATTGGAATTGGCAATAGTTATAATCGCACTGGAAGTCGAAAGACATTAGTAGTGTGATATAAAGTGCGAACTATTTACGAGAATAAGAGTTATTGTGATAGAAGTCAAGCGACACTACTTGTAATATACAAGGAGTAAGTTGCCTACAGATCAAAAGTCAATGAAAATTAGATTTTTGATATAAGAAGAATATTATATAAGGATCCTATAATTTAACTGTAAAGATAGCAGTTAGTGGATTGTGAATCAAAGTAGTGCAGTGAAAGTATGGAGGTTTGCATAAATTACATGCATACTACACTTCTGTGCTAGCGATCATGCAAGGTATTGTCAGGTATTAGACGTAAGGTTTTAAACCTTAGAATTCTATTGGCTCAGCCAAGTATAAGACCAATAAGAAGTGATTAACTCAGCGAGATTATAAGTTAGAAATACTCAATTGGAGTATGTGCTAGATGTAGAGCGGCAAAGAAAAGTTTGCGATTTCAGTATTATTGATAAAATACTGAAACGGGACAATAAATTGTGTGAACCAGACATTTATAGTCTGAGTGTCACTATAAAGTGTTTTGTGTTAGTACCACAAAGAGGTACTATGACATAATAGAAATGTATCGAGGGAACGGTACATAGAAAGAGGTGACAATAATAATAGTAAAGTGTCCAAGGGACCAGTAAGTCAATTTGGAATGCCAGTCACTATACTGATTTTGGCAAATATTTCCAAACTAGAATGGAAATGAGAGGAGATGACAAAGGATTTGTAGTCAAAATACCTAAGTATTAGGAAATTTTTGACTCAATGTAAATGGTGGTGGACAGTATGATGAAGATCATGCATTTCATACCATCAAAACTTTGCAAATAACAGCAAGTTGATGAGAGTTAAAACGATAAAGGTGAAGTCTATGGACGACTAAAACTTGTGACAAGTTTTAGATCAGTTGACAGACAGTAGTATCGTTTGTTCACTTAAGAAACAAACGACTTAAAGGGGTTAACCCAATAGTAAGAGTATACACACCTTAAGTGTATAAAAGACTATAGAGTTAAAGAACTCATAGAGTAATGCTATCATAAAGCATTATGAGATCAAAGCAATTGATCTCCTATGTGTTAAGAGAAGTGAAGAAAAAGAGACGATATAAGACATGATTTGACAAAGATACAAATCATGTGTATACATACGAGTGAACAGTGTAAGGATTTACACTTCGTTGACAGACGAAGGACACCGATCCAAAGAGAAAGCGTAATTGAGAGGTTAAGAAGAATACGATAAAGAGTATAACTTAGGTTACAACGAAAAGTGGAGTGTTAACTCGAAGTCATGATGAATCATGACATATAAGAGTATTGCATGAACATGCAACCGATGAGCTAGTGTCGTGATAAGTATTTCATGCTTCGTACACGATTACTATAAGGATAGGGCATAGAGCCTACTTATATCTGGAGTTAAGCTTATGCTACAAAAAGCATAAGGATTGACGTATAAAAGGTTTATATGGAGTAATTTGAGTATGTGGCTTTATATTTTAAATTCGAGGACGAATTTTTATAAGGAGGGGAGAATGTAATACCCCGTAATTTTAAGTAATTAAATATGCCACGAGGTCAAATTGGAGTAATCTAAATATTAAAAATAATATTTTGAGATTTCGAATATTAAGAAAAATATTGGGAAAGACTAGGTTTAATAGTCAAAGGATAATAGTAAGGTTTGACTATTAAAGGCTATTAAATTAAATCACGGGAAGTGATTTAATAAATTCGGAATACGTAAATTAAATTTAAATGTAAATTTAATTTATACATATCCGTAAAAGAGTATCGTAATAATATGAGTTTAAAATTTAAATCGGAAATTTAAATTTTAATAAACGAGTGTGAACGGGAGTAATAAATTTGAGAATACTCTTTAGCGTCGTATAAATTGATATATTGATAATTAATATATCAATGTACCAATCTAAATGGAGAGTTTAAGATTTCGGACAAAACTCCGAAATTAAAATGTCAAAACTCGGAAAGCTCGACGATTTATGGACGAATATACGTTAAGATATATATAAATATATATATATATATATATATATATATATATATTAAATAAATAAAAAAAGAAAAAAATAAAAGAAAAGAAGAGGCGGTGGAGTAGGAGTGGGGAAGAAGTAATGGAAAGGAAAAATGTCTATTTTAGTCCCTAAACTTTTACTTCAATTAGTTTTTAATTACTAACTAATTAAATATTATTTGTTATTCCAAATTAAAATAAAATAATTTATAAGTCCAGAGCGAAAAATTTTTGTGTTAATATTCGCGAAATAATTTGACGAAGCTACCGTCAAATTTTTATGGATTTGGAAATAGTAATTTTAATTACGCGGGACTGATTTGGACTTACTAAATCTTTGGAGATTTATTAAAAATAAAATATAAGTCGGATGCGAATAAAAAATATATTTTTATTCGTTTTATATTTTATTGGATTTTTGGGTAAAATTTCGTAAAATTTGAAATTAGTCTCCGTTTGGACTACAGAGGACTAATTAAAATCAGAGTTAAAGTGCATGATTGAGCTAGTACCAAATGGTACTTTAGCCAAATCATATTCCTATAAATAGGAACAGAGGGGGGACGCATAACTCACCTCAATTGTTACAATTGAGGTGCTTGCTAGTTATAGCAAGCCGAGGGCGGCGCGGAGCGATCCATTTCGCGATTCCGACTCCGATTTTTCAACGAATCCAGTAGTAATAGAAGTATTAATCTCGTATACGATGTTTATTTCGATATATATTAATTATATATTCGATATTAACCGGTAAACGTATCGAATCGATCGCGTGCGTATCGATTCGACGTTTCAATTATAGAATTGAATTGTTTAGGTTGTGATTAAATGTTCGGAGCGGAAAAAATCAATCAAGCACGTCGGAAAGTGGCTCGGGAATGAAATCCCGGTGCCTGCACGTGTGCACGACTCTGCATAGGCAGTGCACGAACGTTCACAGGCCGTGCACGACCGTGCACATGCCCTGCACGGACGTGCACAGGCCTTGCACGGACGCGTAGTCCGACTCCGACGTGGTCTTTTCAGGCGGCGAATCCGAGGGGACTTCGCCTAGTAGGACGGTGTGTTTACCGTCAATTAGTAAATGTTTAAAGAAGAATATTTTAAAATGATATAAGTCTATACGTTGAAACGATACGACGTTTTAACTAGGCTCTACATTAATCAATGTGATTAATGTTAATAGGACTATAAGCCTATACCAAGAGTGGTATTATATATTGAACGAGAAGTTCAATATTGAGATTAGTTCATGTGTTTGTTTATAGAGTCGTCTATAAACAATAGTTGTTTGAGTCTATCGTTTATACGATAGGACTAGAGTTAGAAATTCAATGTCTAATATTCTTTTGACATTTGAATTTTTATTTGATCCGACGAGTAGTCGATCTAGCGAGCCAAACACCAACGTGTTTGACAGACAAGGTTGCTTGAAGCTTAATGTTTTTGAAAATGGGGACTACAGTACAGTGAGTTTTACTTTGTGGTTTTTACTTTTGAATATTTATATTTAAACTGTTTTAAATAAAAAATTGCACTAGTATAACTTAACCATGAAAGATCCATTGGAACAAGCTTCCTATTGGTTGTCAATAGGACTGTGTGATCACTAGTAGTGTTTCTCGATACGAGCCTGTGTCTGACATAGAGGTCAGTTAATGTCATTGGGCGTTGGAAGTGCTAGCGACCCTGACTTAACAGTCTGAGACGGCAGTAATGGTTACATTCACATGCAGTACTGTGATGGCAGTTTCACGGTTACGGTCCAGACACCCGGCTTAGACGGCCGTGATTCAGTTCACGGTCTAAGGCCTATATTGTGTAGGTTGAGACCCATACAACAGTCTTACTTGTAGGGTTTCATCTGGATCGACTAACTGGTAATATTTTACATATATAAATGTTTTATGTATTTGCGATTTGAATATTCAACTATAAATTTATAGACTCACTCAGAAATATTTATATTTCTGACCCTCCCCAATATTCATCTTTCAGGTTATCAAGTACGAGGTCAGACTTCCACAGTAATTCTGGAAGTCAATGTCAGCCATACCTTTAGAGCTGCAAGTAGTCGGGTACCGGGAAGTGTGTCTTTTTATTTACAGCAGTTCAAACTTATTTTGATATACTCTGATTTGAACTACTGTATATGTATATGATTGAAAAGCTGCGTGTTTTCTAAAATGCTAGGACCAGGTGTTTGATTGATACACTGGTTTCATGTGTTTAGCATTTTAGGATTGTATTAGAAACAGAGCAGGTGTGTCAACTGAGATTTATGTTTACGCTCTGGTTTCTTTAAATACAATAGGGGTTTTACGAACCTAGTTTTTAGAAATGTGTTTTCATTAAACCAGAAAAGGTTTTAACGGTACTTTCTGAAATCAGATCATATGTGATATATGATCTTGAATTGCGAAAAATTTACAAAGGTTTTTTAGGCTAGCTACGGGTTTTGGAGAAACCACTCCCATTCACTAGCGCCGGTCGCGATCCATAAATTTGGGTCATGACATTCGTAACGTTTTAAATGTTTGGCTTCAATAGTTAAAAATGTGAAACATTTGGATTTAATGCGTAACGTTTTAAACGTTTATCTTAAATCTCTAAAAAGGGGAAACGTTTAGATTTGTTTCGTAACATTTTAAACGTTTGGATTTGTTTCATAACGTTTTAAACCTTTAGATTTGCTTCGTAACGTATTAAACGTTTGGCATAAATCACTAAAAAGGTGAAACGTTAGGATTCGTTTCGTAATGTTTTAAATGTTTGGCTTAAATAGTTAAAAACGTGAACGTTAGTATTTGTTTTGTAACGTTTTAATGTTTGGACTTGTTTCGTAACGTTTTAAACTTTTGGCTTAAATAGCTAAAAAGGTGAAACATTTGGATTTGTTTCGTAACGTTTTAAAAGTTTGGCTTAAATCGCTAAAAAAGGTTAAACATTTGATTTATTTTTTAACAGTTTAAACGTTTGGATTGTTTCATAACGTTTTAAATGTTTGGACTTGTTTCCAAACGCTTAAAACATTAGGCTTAAATCGATAAAAAGGCGAAACGTTCGGATTCTTTTCGTAACGTTTTATATGTTTGGCATAAATGGCTAAAAAGGTGAAACGGTAGGATTTCTTTTTAACGTTTTAAATATTTGGATTTGTTTTGTAGCATTTTAAACGTTTGGCTTAAATATCTAAAAAGGCGAAACGTTTGGATTTTTTTCATAACGTTTTAAAAAGTTTGGCTTAAATCGCTAAACAGGTGAAAACTTTGGATTTGTTTTGTAACGTTTTAAACGTTTTAAACGTTTGGCTTAAATCGCTAAAAAGGTGAAACGTTAGGATTTGTTTCGTAACGTTTTAAATGTTTGGCTTAAATCGCGGTGAAACTTTAGGACTTATTTCGTAACATTTTCAACGTTTGGATTTGTTTTGTAACTTTTTAAACGTTTGGCTTAAATAGCTAAAAAGGTGAAATATTTGGATTTGTTTGATAAAGTATTAAACGTTTGGATTTATTTTGTAATGTGTTAAACATATGGCTTAAATCGCTAAAAAGGTGAAACGGTAGAATTCGTTTCGCAACTTTTTAAACTTTTGGCTTAAATTGATAAAAAGTTGAAACGTTAGGATTTGTTTTATAACATTTTAAACGTTTGGATTTGTTTGTAACATTTTAAAGTTTGGGTTAAATAGCTAAAAAGGTGAAACGTTTGGATTTAATTCGTAATGTTTTAAACGTTTTGCTTTAATCGCTAAAAAGGCCAAACGTTTGGATTTGTTTCGTAACGTTTTAAACATTTAAGTTTGTTTCATAACGTTTTACCCGTTTGGATTTAATTCGTAATGTTTTAAACGTTTGGCTTGAATCACTAAAAAGGTGAAACGTTAGGATTTGTTTCGTAACCTTTTAAATGTGTGGCTTAAATCGTGAAAAAGGTGAAATGTTAGGATTTGTTTCGTAACGTTTTAAACGGTTGGATTTGTTTCATAACGTTTTAAACGTTTCGCTTAAATAGCTAAAAAGATGAAACGTTAGGATTTTTTTCTTGATGTTTTAAACGTTTGGATTCATTTTGTAATGTT
Source organism: Mercurialis annua (assembly GCF_937616625.2). Taxonomy (NCBI): domain Eukaryota; kingdom Viridiplantae; phylum Streptophyta; class Magnoliopsida; order Malpighiales; family Euphorbiaceae; genus Mercurialis; species Mercurialis annua. Next base: position 36,983,716 of record NC_065574.1, on the reverse strand, counting down.
TTAAATATTTGGTTTAAATCACTAAAAAGGTGAAACGTTAGGATTTGTTACCTAACGTTTTAAACATTGGCTTAAGTCGCTAAAAAGGGGAAACGTAAGGATTTTTCTGTAACGTTTTAAACGTCTGGATTTGTTTCGTAAAGTTTTAAACGTTTGGTTTAGATAGCTAAAAAGTTAAAACTTTTGGATTTAATTCGCAACGTTTTAAGTGTTTCGCTTAAATCGCTAAAAAGGTGATTTATTTGGATTTGTTTCGTAACGTTTTAAACATTTGAATTTGTTTCATAGCGTTTTAAACATTTGGATTTGTTTCATAGCGTTTTAAACATTTGGATTTCTTTCGTAACGTTTTAAACGTTTGGCTTAAATCGCTAATAGGTGATACGTTAGTATTCGTTTCGTAACGTTTTAAACGTTTGGCTTAAATAACTAAAAAGGGAAAACGTTAGGATTTGTTTTGTAACGTTTTAAACGTTTGGATTTGTTTCGTAACGTATTAAACGATTGGTATAAATAGCTAAAATGGGGAAACGTTTTGATTTGTTTTGTAAATGGTTAACAGTTTGGCTTAAATCACTAAAAAGGTGAAACGTTTGGATTTGTTTCGTAACGTTTTAAACGTTTGGATTTATTTCATAACGTTTTAAACGCTTGGATTTGTATCATAACGTTTTAAACGTTTGGCTTAAATCTCTAAAAAATTAAACATTAGGATTTGTTTCGTAACGTTTTAAATGTTTAGCTTTAATCGTAAAAAGTGGAAACGTGTGGATTTGTTTCGTAACGTTTTAAATGTTTGGATTTGTTTTATAACATTTTAAACGTTTGGCTTAAATCGCTAGAAAGGTGAAACGTTAGGGTTAGTTTCGTAACGTTTTAAACGTTTGGCCTACATAACTAAAAAGGTTAAACATTAGGATTTGTTATGTAATGTTTTAAACATTTGGATTTGTTTCGCAACGTTTTAAACATTTTGATTTGTTTCGTAACGTTTTAAACATTTTGATTTGTTTCGTAACTTTTTAAACGTTTGGTTTAAATAGCTAAAAAGGTGAAACGTTTGGAATTAATTCATAACGTTTTTAACATTTGGCTTAAATCGCTAAAAATGTGAAATGTTTGGATGTATTTTGTAACGTTTTAAACGTTTGGATTTCTTTCAAAACGTTTGGATTTTTTTCATAATGTTTTAAACGTTTAGATTTGTTTCATAATGTTTTACACGTTTAGATTTGTTTCATAACATTTTAAACGTTTGGCTTAAATCGCTAAAGAGGTGAAACGTTAGAATTCTTTTCGTAACGTTTTAAACGTTTGTGTTAAATAGCTAAAATGGTGAAATGTTAGGATTGGTTTTGTGATGTATTAAACGTTTGGATTTGTTTCGTAACGTTCTAAACGTTTGGCTTAAATAGCTAAAAAGGTGAAACATTTGGATTTTTTTGTTACGTTTTAAAAGTTTGGCTTAAATCGTTGAAAAGGTGAAACATTTTGATTTATTTCGAAAAGTTTTGAACGTTTGGATTTGTTACCTAACGTTTTAAACATTTGGGTTGGTTTCATAACGTTTTAAACTTTTTACTTAAATGGCTAAAAGGTGAAATGTTCGGATTTGTTTCGTAACGTTTTAAATGTTTGGCTTAAATCGCTAAAAAGGGGAAATGTTAGGATTTGTTTCGTAGCGTTTTAAATTTATGGATTAAATCGATAAAAAGGTGAAACGTTAGGATTTGTTTTGTAACGATTTAAACGTTTGGCTTAAATAGCTAAAAAGGTAAAACATTAGGAATTCTTTTGTAACGGTTTAAACGTTTGGATTTGTTTCGTAACGTTTTAAACGTTTGGTTTAAATAGCAAAAAGGGCAAAATGTTTCGATTTAATTCGTAACGTTTTAAACGTTTGGCTTAAATCGCTAAAAAGGCGAAACATTTGTATTTTTTTCTGACATTTTATACTATTGGCTTAAATCGCTAAAAATATGAAACGTTAATATTCGTTTCGTAACGTTTTAAACGTTTAGCTTAAATAGCTAAAAAGATGAAACGTTAGAATTTGTTTTGTAACGTTTTAAACGTTTGGATTTATTTCGTAAGGTTTTAAATGTTTGGCTTATATAGCTAAAAAGGTGAAATGTTTGAATTTATTTTGTAACGTTTTAAGAGTTTGGCTTAAATAGCTAAAAAGGTGAAACGTTTTGTTTTATTTCCTAATGGTTTAAACGTTTGGATGTGTTTTCTAACGTTTAAAACGTTTGGACTTGTTTCATAACGTTTTAAAAGTTTGAATTTATTTCGTAACGTTTTAATTATTTGGCCTAAATCGATAAAATGGTGAAACGTTAGGATTCTTTTCGTAACGTTTTAAACGTTTGGTTTAAATAGCTAAAAAGGTGAAACGTTGGGATTTGTTTTGTAATGTTTAAACGTTTGGATTTGTTTCATAACGTTTTAAACGTTTGATAGCTAAAAAGGTGAAATGTTTGGATTTGTTTCGTAATGTTTTAAATGTTTGGCTTAAATCGCTAAAAAGGTGAAACATTAGGATTTGTTTCGTAAAATTTTAAATGTCTGGCTTAAATTGCTAAAAGGGTGAAACGTTAGGATTTGCTTCGTAACGTTTTAAACATTTGGATTTGTTTCGTAACGTTTTAAACCTTTGGCTTAAATTGCTAAAAAGGAGAAACGTTAGGTTTGTTTCGTAGCGTTTTAAACGTTTGGCTAAAATCGCTAAAAAGATGAAACCTTCAGATTTATTTCATAACGTTTTAAATGTTTGGATTTGTTTCATAACGTTTTAAATGTTTGGATTTTTTTCGTAACGTTTTAAACGTTTGGATTTGTTTCGTAATGTTTTAAAAGTTTTGCTTAAATCGCGAAAAAGGTGAAACGTTAGGATTCGTTTCGCAACATTTTAAACATTTTGGATTCAATAACTAAAACGGTGACAAGTTAGGATTTGTTTTATAGCGTTCTAAACGTTTGGATTTGTTTCGTCACGTTTTAAACGTTTGGTTTAAATAGCTAAAAAGGGGAAACGTTTGGATTTAATTCGTAACGTTTTAAACGTTTGGCTTAAATCTCTAAAAAGGTGAAATGTTTGGATTTGTTTCGCAACGTTTCAAACATTTCGATTTGTTTCATAACATTTTAAACGTTTTGATTTGTTTCTTAACGTTTTAATTGGCTTAAATCGCTAAAAAGGTGAAACGTTAGCATTCGTTTCGTAACGTTTTTATACGTTTGGCTTAAATAGCTAAAAAGGTGAAATGTTAGGATTGGTTTTGTAATATATTAAACGTTTGGATTTGTTTCGTAACATTTTAAATGTTTGGCTTAAATAGGTGAAAAGGTGAAACATTTGGATTTGTTTTGTAATGTTTTAAAAGTTTGGCTTAAATCGCTAAAAAGGTGAAACGTTTGGATTTATTTCGTAACATTTTAAGCGTTTGGATTTGTTTCCTAACATTTTAAAAGTTTGGATTGGTTTCATATTGTTTTAAACATTTGGCTTAAATCGGAAAAAAGGTGAAACGTTAGGATTTGTTTCGTAACGTTTTAAACGTTTGGCTTAAATAGCGAAAAACGGGAAACGTTAGAATTTGTTTTTAAACATTTTAAACGTTTTGATTTGTTTCATAATGTTTTATATGTTTGGCTTAAATCGCTAAAAGATGAAACGTTAGGATTTTTTTATAACGTTTTAAAGTTTGGCTTAAATCGCTAAAAAGGTTAAACGTTAAGATTTGTTTTGTAACCTTTTAAACATTTGGATTTGTTTCGTAACGTTTTAAACGTTTGGCTTAAATAGCTAAAAAGGGGAAACGTTTGGATTTGTTTCGTAACGTTTTAAACGTTTGGCTTAAATCGCTAAAAAGGTGAAATGTTTGGATTTGTTTTGTAACGTTTTAAACGTTTAGATTTGTTTCGTAACGTTTTAAACATTTGGCTTAAATCGCTAAAAAGATGAATCATTAGAATTTGTTTCGTAAAATTTTAAACGTTTGGCTTAAATCACTAAAAAGGTAAAATGTTAGGATTTATTTCGTACGGTTTTAGACGTTTGGCTTAAAGAACTAAAATGGAGAAAAGTTTTGATTTAATTCGTAACGTTTTAAACGTTTGGCTTAATTCGGTAAAAAGGTGAAACATTTGTATTTGCTTCGTAACATTTTAAAAGTTTGTCTTTGTTTCATAAATTTTTAAACGTAAGGATTCGTTTCGTAACGTTTCAAATGTTGGCTTAAAATAGTTAAAACGTGAAACGTTAGGATTTGTTTTGTAACGTTGTAAACGTTTGGGCTTGTTTCGTAACGTTTTAAATGTTTAGGTTAAATAGTTAAAAACATGAAACGTTCGGATTTGTTTCGTAATGTTTTAAAAGTTTGGCTTAAATCACCAAAAAGGAAAAACGTTTGGTTTTATTTCATAACGGATTAAACGTTTGGATTTATTTCATAACGTTTTAAACGTTTGGATTTGTTTCGCAACGTTTTATACGTTTGGCTTAAATCGCAAAAAAATGAAACGTTAGGATTTGTTTTGTAATGTCTTAAACATTTAGATTTATTTCGTAACGTCTAAAACGTTTTGGTTAAATAGCTAAAAAGGTGAAACGTTTGGATTTGTTTCGTAACGTTTTAAAAGTTTGGCTTAAATCGCTAAAAAGGTGAAACTTTGGATTTATTTCGTAATGTTTTAAACGTTTGGATTTGTTTCCTAACGATTAAACTTTTGGATTGGTTTCATATCGTTCTAAACGTTTGGCTTAAATCGGTAAAAACGTTAAATGTTAAAATTTGTGTAGTAACGTTTTAAACGTTTGGCTTAAATCGCTAAAAAGAGAAACGTTAGGATTTGTTTCGTAACGTTTGAAACGTTTTGATTAGTTTCGTAACGTTTTTAACGTTTGGCTTTAATAGCTAATAAGGGAAAACATTAGAATTTGTTTTTTAACGTTTTATACGTTTGGCTTTAATAGCTAATAAGGGGAAACATTAGAATTTGTTTTTTAACGTTTTATACGTTTGCATTTGTTTCATATCGTTTTATATGTTTGGCTTAAATCGCTAAAAGGTGAAACGTTAGGATTTTTTTATAACGTTTTAAAGTTTGGCTTAAATCGCTAAAAAGGTTAAACGTTAAGATTTGTTTTCTAACCTTTTAAACGTTTGTATTTGTTTAGTAACGTTTTAAACGTTTGGCTTAAATAGCTAAAAAGGGGAAACGTTTGAATTTGTTTCGTAACATTTTAAATGTTTGGCTTAAATCGCGAAAAATGTGAAACGCTTGGATTTGTTTTGTAACGTTTGAAACGTTTAGATTTGTTTCGTAATGTTTTAAACTTTTGGCTTAAATCGCTAAAAAGATGAATCATTAGGATTTCTTTCGTACAGTTTTAAACGTTTAGCTTAAATTGCTAAAAATGTGAAATGTTAGGATTCGTTTCATGACGTTTTAAATGTTTGGATTTAATTCGTAACGTTTTAAACGTTTGGCTTAAATCGCTCAAAAGGTGAACCGTTTGGATTTGTTTCGTAACGTTTTAAAAGTTTGGCTTTATTTCATAACTTTTAAAACGTTAGGATTCGTTTCGTAACGTTTTAAATGTTTGGCTTAAATAGATAAAAACATGAAACATTCGGATTTGGTAATGTTTTTAAAGTTTGTCTTAAATCGCGAAAAATGTGAAACATTTGGTTTTATTTCATAACGGATTTAACGTTTGGATTTATTTCATAACGTTTTAAACGTTTGGATTTGTTTCGCAACGATTTATACGTTTGACTTAAATCGCTAAAAAGGTGAAACGTTAGAATTCGTTTCGTATCGTTTTAAACGTTTGGTTTAAGTAGCTAAAGAGGTTAACCGTTAGGATTTGTTTTGTAACGTTTTAACTTTTGAATTTGTTTCGTAACGTCTAAAACGTTTTGGGTAAATAGCAAAAAAGGTGAAACGTTTGGATTTATTTCGTAACGTTTTAACAGTTTGGCTTAAATGGCTAAAAAGGTGAAACTTTTGGATTTATTTCGTAACGATTTAAACGTTTGGATTTTTTTCATTACGTTTTAAACGTTTGGATTTGTTTCATAACATTTTAAACGTTTGGTTTAAATCGCTAAAAAGGTGAAACGTTAGGATTTGTTTCGTAAAGATTTAAATGTTTGGCTTAAATCGTTAAAAAGGGGTAACGTTAGGATTTTTTTCGTAACGTTTTAACGTTTGGATTTGTTTCGTAACGTTTCAAACGTTTGGCTTAAATAACTAAAAAGGTGAATCGTTAGGATTTGTTTTATAACGTTTTAAACGTTTGGATTTGTTTCGTAAAGTTTTAAACTTTTGGCTTAAATAGCTAAAAAGGTGAAACGTTTAAATTTGTTTCGTAATGTTCTAAGAGTTTGGCTTAAATCGCTAAAAAGGTGAAACGTTTCGATTTATTTCGTTATGTTTAAAACGATTGGATTTGTTTCCTAACATTTTAAACGTTTGGATTGGTTTCATAACGTTTTAAACGTTTGGCTTAAATCGCTAAAAAGGTGAAACATTAGGATTTGTTTCGTAACGTTTTAAACGTTTGGCTTAAATCGCTAAAAAGGGGAAATGTTAGGATTTGTTTTGTAACGTCTTAAACGTTTGGATTTGTTTCGTAATTTTTTGAACGTTTTGCTTAAATAGCTAAAAAGGTGAAACGTTAGGATTTGTTTTTTAATGTTTTAAACGTTTGGATTTGTTTCATAACGTTTTAAATGTTTGGCTTAAATCGCTAAAAATGTGAAACATTAGAACTTGTTTTGTAACGTTTTAAACATTTTACTTATATCGCTAAAAAGATGAAACGTTAGGATTTATTTCGTAACATTTTAAACGTTTGGATTTTCTTCGTAACATTTTAAACTTTTGGCTTAAACAGCTAAAAAGGTGAAATGTTTGGATATATTTTGTAACGTTTTTAACGTTTGGTTTTATTTCGTAACAGTTTAAACGTTTGAATTTGATTCATAATGTTTTAAACATTTGGATTTGTTCCGTAACGTTTTAAATGTTTGGTTTAAATAGCTAAAAAGTTGAAACGTTTGGATTTGTTTCATAACTTTTTAAAAGTTTGGCTTAAATCGCTAAAAAGGTGAAACATTTGGATTTCTTTCGTAACGTTTAAAACGTTTGGATTTGTTTCCTAACGTTGTAAATGTTTGGATTAGTTTCATAACGTTTTAAACGTTTGGCTTAGATTGCTAAAAAGGGTAAACGTTAGGATTTGTTTCGTAACGTTTTAAACATTTGGCTTAAATCGTTAGAAAGGAGAAATGTTAGGATTTGTTTCGTAAGGTTTTAAACGTTTGGATTTGTTTCGTAAAGTTTTAAACGTTTGGCTTAATTAGCTAAAATTTGAAACATTAGGATTTGTTTTTTAACGTTTTAAACATTTGGATTATTTTCGTAACGATTTAAAAAGGTGAAACGCTAGGATTTTTTTGGTAACGTTTTAAATGTTTGACTTATATCGTTAAAAATGTGAAATGTTGGGATTTGTTTCGTAACGTTTTAAACGTCTGGATTTGTTTCGTAACGTTGGAAACGTTTGGCTTCAATAGGTAAAAATGGGAAACGTTTGGATTTGTTTCATAATATTTTAAACGTTTGGCTTAAATCGCTAAAAAGGTGAAATTTGAATTTGTTTCGTAACGTTTTAAATGTTTGGATTTGTTTCGTAACGTTCTAAATGTTTGGATTTGTTTTGTAACGTTTTAAATATTTGGATTTATTTCGTAACGTATTAAACTTTTAGCTTAAATCGATAAAAAGATGAAACGTTAGGATTTGTTTCGTAAAGTTCTAAACATTTGATTTAAATCGCTAAAAAGGTTAAATGTTAGGATTTGTTTCGTAACGTAAACATTTGGATTTTTTTCGTAACGTTTTAGACATTTGGTTTAAATAGATAATAAGGTGAAACGTTTGGATTTAATTCGTAACATTTAAAAAAGCTTGGCTTAAATCGGTAAAAAGGTGAAACATTTGCATTTGTTTCGTAACGTTTTAAACGTTTAGATTTGTTTCATTACGTTTTAAATGTTAGGATTAGTTTCGTAACGTTTGGAATGTTTGGCTTAAATTGCTAAAAATGTGAAATGTTAGGATTTGTTTTGTAACATTTTAAACGTTTGGATTTGTTTCGTAACTTTTTAATTGTTTTGCTTAAATCGCTAAAAATGTGAAACGTTTGGATTTATTTCGTAACGTTTTAAACGTTTGTCTTAAACCGCTAAAAAGCTGAAATGTTGGGATTTATTTCGTAACGTTTTAAACGTTTGGCTTAAATATCTAAAAAGGTGAAATGTTTGGATTTGTTTCGTAACGTTTTAAACTTTTGGATTTGTTTCGTAACGTTTTAAACGATTAGATTTGTTTTGTAATGTTTTAAACATTTTAATTTCTTTTGTAACGTCTTAAACTTTTGGCTTAAATTGCTAAAAAGATGAAACGTTAGTATTTGTTTCGTAAAGTTTTAAACGTTTGGTTTAAATCGCTAAAAAGGGAAATATTAGGATTCGTTTCGTAGCGTTTTAAACGTTTGGATTTGTTTCGTAACGTTTTAGACGTTTGGCTTAATGTAATACCCCGTATTTTTATAAGCCACGTATAAAGATTTTATTAGCCGGGAATACGTAAATTAAATTTAAGCGTAAATTTAATTTATAAGTATCCGTAAAAGTATATCGTAATAATAGAAGTTTAAAATTTAAATCGGGGATTTAAATTTTAATAAAGAGATATGACCGGGATTCATAGTTCAAGAAATACGATTGGAGTTGTAAGATAAATATATATTGATAATTAATATATCAATATACCACTCTAGATGGAGAGTTTATTATTTCGAACAGAACGTCGAAGTTAAAATGTCGAAATTCGGAAGTTTCGACGTTAAATTAAAGAAATAAGTTAATATATATAAAAATATAAATATATATATATATGTATTAAAAGTTAAAAACAAAATAAATCAGAAAGAAAAGGAAAGATGAGGCGGTTATAAGTGATCACCAAGAAAAGAAAAAATATTTCGTTTAGTCCTTATATTCTTTATTTAATTAGTTTTAGTTATAAACTAATTAAATATTATTCGTTAGTCCAAATTAAAATAAAATAATTTATAAGTCCCGAGCGAATAATTTTGGTGTTATTGTTCGCGAAATAATTTGACGAAGCTATCGTCAAAGTTTCATGAAATTTGGACATAGTAATTTTAGTCAAGTGGGACTGATTTGGACCTAATAAATCTTCTGGGATTTATTAAAGATAAAATATAAATCAGATGAGAATAAAAATTATATTTTTATTCTTTTTATATTTTATTAGATTTTTGGTTAAATTTTTACGAAATTCGGAAGTCGTTTCCGTTTCAGCTACGGACGACTAATTAAGAAGTTGGTTTAAAGTGTATGATTGAGCTCGTACTAAACTGTACTTTAACCATTTCTATATATAAACATTTCAAACCAAATATTAAGGCTCGGAGCCTTATTCTTTCAATTTGAAAGAAAAGGAAGAGCAGCTTCCTCTCCAGACGATGGCGAGAGTTAGGGTTTCGATCCTAATCGTCCGTTTCTCGTTTTTAACTCCGTTTCTTCAACGGTTACTCAAGTAATCGAGGTATTAAACCCGTATTAAACATTTATTTTGATATATCTCGAATATATATTCGTTTATAAACGGTTACCATATCGAACGATTGAAATATACGTCTGAATTACGTTTGGATTGTGTTTTTGTGATTCTGGACATTTGATAACACGTTTGCAGTGTTCCGGGCGTTCTGAGCACGTCAGAAACGCCCCAGAAATTGTGTTTCCGGGGCTGGAAACACAGCTTCACGAACGTGCAGCCATGAGCTGCACGAACGTGCAACAAATAGGTTGCACGAACGTGCAGCTCGGTAGCAACACGAACGTGCAGCAATGCTGCAGGCTCGTGCAGCGACCTGCCGTGACATGCACAGCAGGTCCGATACCAAACGGGAGAGGGACTTTTTGTGGACTTTTACCCTAAGGGTCCGATGTAGTTTCGTTGACCCGAAAATGTTTAAAAATTATATTTATTTTTAAATTAAAATGAAAAGAGTTCTAAACCTAAACCTATATACTTTTAAAATGAGATTTTAAAAGAGTTAAAGTCGACGTTTAACCAGTTTAAAAGACTTAGCAAATGATGTTGCTAAATAATTAGTATACCACTGTGAATTGCTTTGGCAATCAAGTCTATACTATTAAATGATTTTAATTAGGTATTGCTATGCCTAAAAGGACTTCTAGAGCGAAGTCTAAACGTTTTCTTAGGGTGAAAACGATTCAAATGGTTTTTTTTTAAAGACCATACGTGCTATGTGTTATATGTTAGATTAAACCTAGATTTCAGGACCTAGAAGTTTATACCAGAAATGGGTATTGATGTATTGTCTTGTGTGTTTTGTATGTTTGATCCGACTAGCTGTCCAGCAGTCAGACCAGGACTCCAGGGAGTCTGTCACACACACGGCGGTGCTAAGTATTAGCTTAGCAGTACTGTGAGTTTGCGTGTTTACTTTTGAATATCAGTATTCAATTATTTTAAATCCATAAATCGCAGTAGTATAACTTAGCCAAGAAAGGTCCATTGGAACGAGCTACCTATTAGGCAGCAATAGGGTTGCGTGATCACCATCGATTTTTAGATGTACTTCTGTCAAGGTATAGAGGTATGCATGTCGTGTAAGTCATTGGGAAAGTAAATGCCCTGACTTCACGGGTAAACCCTGAGACGGCAGTAATACAGTTACGGTCGCGGAATAAATCGCGAAGGCAGTTTCTGATTAGGGTCCAGGTATGTAATATCCCGGAAATTTTTTTAAAATTTTTTTTATATGTTTTCGGTATTAAATTGAATTTTTCGGGGGCGGTTCGATTCGTAGTTAATTTTTGGTCCGGTTCAATTTTAGAAATTCGTGTAGTCTTTGTTTTTTTTTGTGGTTCAACCAAAATGGTTGAACCACCACGTGTGAATCAGGTCTCAAAAGAGACCTGACCAAAATTTGAGAATTCTCGTTAAAGAATTGTGATTCTCTAACGAGACCTCAGCGTTTTAGGCTGAGTCTCGTTCGAGAATCAGCATTCTCGAACGAGAATGCCTCAGGTCTGCTGGTCTCGTTCGAGACCAGCCAGACCCGTGTGAGGAGGATAGTTTGGGGCTTGTTTTCACTCTTTTCCAAAGCCTTATATACGTAAAATTTTTACCCTAATCCTTCCCCACACTCCAAACTATACCTAGCCATCTTCAATTGCTGGTTTCCTTGAGAAAAACACTGCTAAATTCCTTCTCTAAGCTTACTGGTTCGGTAAGTGATATTGTTCTTGATATTTCAGTTTTAGCTTCAAACGTCCCTTGCTTTATTTGACTCGTTCTCCTTCGTTTCTTGATCGAATCCAGTTCCGTTTTGTCGATGAGATTGTAGACACATGCCTCTCCAATTCTCATCTTTGTTTTCGCCAAAACGGTACGTATTCGACCTCGTTTCAATCGCCGCTGTTTCTTCGTATTTGTACGCTATATTGATTCAATTCCTTATTGTTGTTGCTGCCAAATTCTTTGAGCCGTGATTTTGAGTTCTTTTATGATTGTTAGCATCCATGATTGCTAGAATCGATTAACTGAATTGTTTGAGCCGTATTGATTCCTTTGTGTGAATCGCCATACGTTTATCATTGTCTCGTTTGGAGTTTCTGCCATTGTTCTTTAATGTTAGATCGTTATAATTAAAACTTATGAACACTGTTAGGTTATGATTGAAAGTTGTTTATGATTTTGATTTTGTTATGAAGTGAATCTTAATTATGGTTTCTGTAACTTGGTGATTGAATTGGAAATTTTGCAAATTGCCGTGTATGCATGGCATGAACTGGATTTGTTGTTGAATGAGGAAGATGGTCTTTTTGCAAATATGGCCACCAAATGTTTTCCTTTAAATCATTTAAATCCCTCAAGTTGTTTCTAGTTAGGATATTATTTGATAATAACTTTTGCATTGTTTCAATTTTAAAATTTAAAATTTGAAAACGTTAATTATTTTATAATCTAAAATTTATATAATTACTCGGGTTTATAAATTTAATAAGTTTTATTTTGGGTTAGACTGTGGTCGCCCGACAAGTGGGAAGAAGCTTGGTAGTTTTAAATAACTCGGCTGACTCACTAATACGGATTTTAACTAGGGTTTGTTTAAATTATTTTACGAATCATTCTAAATATATTTACATGAATTGTACGTACTTTATAACTTGGGTTATTTTTGGAATGCATTTAATATAGGTGTTATTAAATGTGACTTGGTATTGTGTTGTGCTAGTCCTACGTGGTGTCTAGTACTCTTTAGAGTTAGGGTCTGATTTTAATTATTATTTCAATATTTTATTTAGACCCGTCGACTGTTCGTACTTCAGAGGCGAACCAGAGTTAGATTGCTTGTCAAGTTTCACGTGGAATAGCAAGCAGTGAGTTTATATCTCTATTTACCTCTTTATTAAGCAAATGTTCTATTTTGTATATATATATATATATATATATATATATATATATATATATATATATATGTATAAACAGCTTTTGAACTGTTTTCGGCATTGTGGATTTGATTTGGAACGTGCTACTCGATGGGCATCATCGGGACTACGTGCGTACCGGTTATGATTATGGTAATGAGGTAGGTTTGAGATACGTCTCACCTTAGTGAGGGCACCGGTGGAAGATACGTCTCCTGGGCTCACTATATATTATGTGATAGTCGGGGATCGGTTATTGAGATACGTCTCACCGACACGACAATGGATTTAGAATTGTGGATTAGGGTTTCATTGATAATCCATAATGGAAATGGTTTATTAAACGTTTTAAAGGTTTTTTAACTTAATAAATGTAAATGGTTATATAAAATCTACTCAGTAAATCTAACCCCGTTGTTTTCCCAAATTTTCCAGGTTTATGATTTGAGCTTTGGTCGATCTCCGTTTCTTCATTCTCGTAGGTTTTTATTTTATTTTCAGAATAAAAGAGTCGAACTGTTTTAAACTCTTAGACCGCAGTAGTAGTATAAGTTATTCATGGCTTAGTCTTTTATTTATATTTTAGACTATTGTTTGTTGGATTTGTCCAACTATTATTTTATCAGCTTTGGCATGATTACAGTGTTTATGGAATTATATATATTACCATGCTGTTAGACATTATTTTGAAATAAGCGTACTTCAAATATATGTTGTTATATTGTACTGTTAGATTAGGTTGAAGTCTCGGTTGCCCCGAGCATGTGATTTTCTGCAGGTTTATTGTTTTGAATGTTATAAGTTGGTTAACCGCAAGGCTAGCTACGGGTTTTGGTACAACCATACCCATACCCTAGCGCCGGTGACGATTCATGAAAATGGGTTGTGACAAATTTGGTATCTGAGCCTTGGTTTCAAACCAAGGCCTTTTAAATTGTTAAGTGTTTATTTGTTTGGCATGTTAAGTGACTAAATTGTCCTAGGAACTACTGCGGAATTAGGATTTGAGTCTTGTCTTTGAAACATCATCTTTTGTTTTTAAAACTTTCTGCCTACTCCTATAGGAATGTCGTGAGTCAGTCGTGAGAATTTAATTGCTTATTGCTTATTACATGGTTGTTTTCACTTGGGTGATTACGTGTTGGCTGATTCGCCATGTTGTGTTTACTTGGTTAAATTTTTGTTTGTGTTAAGAAATTTTGTTTCATTCTTAGGAATGAATACCTGTACTTGTGCTGCGGCTCAGCAAAATGCTGAGGCTGATGACGCGATCTCTATGGAGGTGGATCAGAATGAACCAGAGGTTCATGCTGGTAGAGGACTAGCAGGTAGAGGCCTAGCTGGTCGGGGTCGAGCTGGTCGAGGTCGAGCTGGCCGAGGTCAAGCTGACAGAGGTAGAGGCAGAGGCGTAGGACGCGGTGTTGCAGGAGGTGCTCAAGCACCAGGTGGGGCACAACCTTAGTTGGAGGACTTTGACTTCAACACATTTTTGGCTGGAGTTGCTACTCTACAACTCAACCAGGTTCAGCTGCAAGCGGGACAGGTCGCTTTGCAGGATCAGTATGCGGTTTTGGGTCAGATTGCTCAGCAACAGCAACCACAGGCTGGTGGTGCAGTAGTTGGTGGTGTCGGAACCACTGACAGAGATCTGGTATTGGCTTACATGAGGCTGAAGCCAACTGAGTTTGACGGTTATGGAGACGCGCTGGATTTTCTCGAGGAGGTTGAGCAGAATGCTCGGCGACTTCAGGCTACTTAGCGTTAGACCGTCGTTCTAGTCGAGATATCCATGAAGGGTTCAGCTGGGGACTGGTTTCGTAGCTATGTTCATGCTGACATGGCTACCATCTCTTGGGCTCATTTTGTGGCGAGATTCAGAGCTTTCTTCTTGCCGTTTTCACTAACAGAGGGTCACAGAGACAGGTTGCTTTCACTTACCAGGGATGATAGGTCGGTATCCGAGTACACGACAGAGTTTGTGAGGTTGGGTCGGTTCGCTCCGGACTTGCAGACAGATCAACAAAGGGTGAACAACAGATACGTAAATGGCTTAGGGCGCGATTTTGTGAGTTTGCTGACTGAGACACGCAGAGACTTTACAGATATAGTAGACAGTGCTCGGCGTATGGAGAGCTCGTTATTGCAGTTTGGGGATATTTCTGGTCCTTCTCAGACCAAGAAGTCTTCTGGCCCTAGACATCAGAGTGGTGGTGGTAGCTACCAATCGGCACCTTCTCAGTACAAGAATAAGAAGAGGGGTGTCAAGAAGAGTTATCAGCCGTACACCTACAGTTCAGGCAACATCGGTAGCAGCCGCAGTTTTGGGCGTGGTAACGGTGGAGGTGCTAGTTTTCCTTTCTACCAGAACTGCAGACGTCGACATCCAGGCGAGTGTCGTTTAGCACCAGGAGGCTGTTTTACTTGTGGCTAGCCGGGTCACTTTGCAAGAGAGTGTCAGGCATCTGGGCAGCAGATGTCGGCAGCTAGCGTTGCTCAGCCATCCTATCAGAGTCAGAGACCAGTGTTCTCTGCACCAGCAGGGTTTTCTCAACCTGCTGCTTCTTTTGGTGGCCATCGAGGACGAGGTTTTGGAGGGCGTGGTTTTGGAGGCCGTGGCAACGGCGGTAGAGCTTCTAGCAGCTATGGTACTGGGCAAAGCTCTCAGCAGCAGAGTCAGGGTCAGGCCAGAGTTTTCGCCTTGACTCCTCAGGATGCTCACGCATCTAATGCTGTGGTGCAAGGTACTATTCAGATTGCTTTTGTAGATGCTCTTGTTTTATTTGATGCGGGTGCAACCCATTCTTTTGTGTCTACGTGTTTTGCTGCTAAGTTGGGTGTAACACCAACAAATTTGAGTGAACCTTTATCTGTTTCTACTCCTTTGTCTGATTGTGTGGTGGTGGATATTGTGTATCCATCGTGTTCCGTGGTGATCCATGGAAGAGATTTACGTGCTGATTTAGTTGTTTTGGATGTACTTTCGTTTGACGTAATTTTGGGGATGGATTGGCTGACACGTCATAATGCTTCGATCGACTGTCGAGGGAAGTCGGTTGAGTTTCGGATTCCAGGTGATCTACCCTTTTCTATTCAAGGGGAAAAGGCGGAGACACCGAAGAATCTGATTTCTGCGATCAAGGCAAAGCGGATGATGAGTAAGGGTTGTCGAGCTTTCTTAGATGTGGTTCGAGACATGGATGCTGAGGTGGGCAGTATGAACACTGTCCCTATAGTGAATGAGTTCACTGATGTTTTTCCAGAGGAGTTGCCTGGATTACCACCTGATCGGGATATCGAGTTCTGCATTGACGTTGTTCCTGGAACTGGTCTTATTTCGATACCGCCGTATCGGATGGCTCCTGCTGAGCTGAAGGAGTTGAAGGAGCAGTTACAAGAACTGTTAGACAATGGCTTCATCAGACCGAGTACTTCTCCATGGGGTACTCCAGTTCTATTTGTTAAGAAGAAGGATGGTTCCTTTCGGCTTTGTATCGACTACAGGCAGTTGAATAAGGCTACCATCAAGAACAGATATCCTCTTCCTCGCATCGACGACTTGTTTGATCAGTTGCAGGGTGCGAAGTGCTTTTCTAAGATTGACTTGAGATCCGGGTACCACCAACTTCGGATTCGAGACGTCGATGTGCCTAAGACTGCTTTTAGAACGCGTTATGGGCATTTCGAGTTTCTAGTCATGTCGTTTGGGTTGACTAACGCACCAGCAGCGTTTATGGACATGATGAATCGGGTTTTCAAGCCGTTTTTAGATCAGTTTGTTATCGTCTTCATTGATGACATGCTGATTTATTCTCGGAGTGAGGAGGAGCATGCTTATCACTTGAGGACTATACTACAGACCTTGCGAGAGCATCAGTTGTATGCTAAGTTCTCAAAGTGCGAGTTTTGGCTGGAACAGGTTACCTTCTTAGAACATGTGGTGTCGAAGGATGGGATCAAGGTTGATCCAAAGAAGATTGAGGTGGTTATGGATTGGCAGAGGCCGAGGTCAGTTACCGAGATTAGGAGTTTTCTTGGGTTAGCTGGCTACTACCGTCGGTTCGTGCAGGATTTCTCTCGGATATCTGCACCTTTGACTAAACTGACACAGAAGGGTGTTAAGTTTGAGTGGACCGACAAGTGCGAGGCAATTTTCGAGAAGCTCAAGGAGATTCTGACTACAGCTCCTGTTTTGGCGTTACCTTCTGGCATTGAGGGTTTTACTATGTACTGCGATGCTTCTCGGATTGGCTTGGGTTGCGTGTTGATGCAACATGGACAGGTGATCGCCTATGCTTCTCGTCAGCTGAAGAAGCATGAGGTGAATTACCCTACACATGACTTGGAGTTAGCTGCTGTGGTTTTTGCTCTGATGATCTGGAGGCACTACTTGTACGGTGCGACTTGCGAGATTTTCACTGATCACAAGAGTCTGAAGTACATCTTTGATCAGCGAGAGTTGAATCTGAGACAGAGGAGGTGGCTTGAGTTGCTGAAAGACTACGACTGTACTATTCAGTACCATCCTAGTAAGGCTAACATGGTAGCCGATGCGTTGAGTCGCAAGTCTTCGGGCAGTTTGGCCCATATTTCTGAGGTTGGACGTAGACCCATGGTTAGAGAGTGGCATGGTTTGATAGCTTCGGGCTACGGTTTTCAGGTTTCTCAGAACGGGAGTTTGTTGGCACATCTGCAAGTGCAGCCGATTTTGATTGATAGGATTAAAGCTTTACAAGTTGAGGATCCACAATTGAAACGGATTATGGACGAGATCCATCTGGATGGGAATTCCGAGTTTGTTTTTGTTGACGGAGTTCTCAGGTTTGGTTCTAGACTGTGCGTTCCGGATTCAGATGGTTTGAGAGACCAGATTCAGGAGGAAGCGCATAGATCAGCTTACAATGTTCATCCGGGATCTACCAAGATGTACCATGACCTCAAGGGTACGTATTGGTGGAGCGGAATGAAGAAAGATGTTGCAGAGTACGTTTCCAAGTGTTTGACTTGCCAGCAGGTGAAGCTGGAACATCAGAGGCCGTTTGGCTATCTGCAGCCACTACCTATTCCAGAGTGGAAGTGGGAGCGGATTGCCATGGACTTTGTTGTTGGTTTACCACGTACTCGACAGGGGTACGATTCCATCTGGATGATAGTTGATCGTATGACCAAGTCAGCTCATTTTCTTCCGATCAAGGTTTCGTATCCTGCTTCGAAGTTGGCTCAGTTGTACATCGACAGGATTGTCAGTTTGCATGGTGTACCGGTTTCGATTATTTCTGACAGAGGTTATGTTTTCACTTCGAGGTTCTGGAAAGCATTACAGGAGTCCTTGGGTTCTCGATTGGACTTCAGTACAGCTTTTCATCCTCAGACTGACGGTCAATCTGAGAGGACTATTCAGACATTGGAGGATATGCTCAGGATGTGCATTCTTGATTTTCAGGGTAGCTGGGATACTCATTTGCCGTTGATTGAGTTTTCCTACAACAACAGTTATCATGCGAGCATTGATATGGCACATTATGAGGCTCTGTACGGACGCAAGTGTCGATCTCCTATCTGCTGGGAAGAGGTCGGCGAGCGGAAGTTGTCTGGTGCTGTGATTATTCAGATTACCTCAGAGAAGGTACCGTTGATAAAACGGAGGTTGGAGACAGCTTTTAGTCGGCATAAGAGTTATGCTGATCCGAAGAGGAAAGTCATCGAGTTTCAGGTGGGAGACTTTGTGTTTCTTCGGGTTTCGCCTATGAAAGGCGTGGTTCGTTTTGGTGTCAAGGGAAAGTTGGCACCGAGGTACGTTGGTCCTTATGAGATTTCAGAGAGGATTGGAGCTGTGGCTTATCGTCTGGTTCTGCCGCCAGACATGTCGTTAGTTCATCCTGTTTTTCATGTTTCTATGCTGAGGAAGTGCATCTCAGATCCTTCACATGTGATTGTGCCCCAGAGCGTTGAGATTGACCAGGAGCTGTCCTATGAGGGACAGCCAGTTGAGATTGTCGATACGCAAGTGTGTAGATTACGGAACAAGGAGATTCCGATGGTCAAAGTTCTCTGGCACAATCATTCTGTAGAGGAGTGTACTTGGGAGACCGAGTCGGATATGCGGAATCGCTATCCTTTTCTTTTTCCGTGAGGTACGATATCTTGATTTCTGTGATTTTTATGCTTTTTACTTGTGTTACGTGTTGTTCTGGTGGTAATTGCTTATCGTGTTAAATTCGAGGACGAATTTATAATTAGTTGGGGAGAATGTAATATCCCGGAAATTTTTAATTTTTTTTTTTGTATGTTTTCGGTATTAAATTGAATTTTTCGGGGGGCGGTTGGATTCGTAGTTAATTTTTGGTCCGGTTCAATTTCAGAAATTTGTGTAGTCTTTGTTTTTTTTTATGGTTCAACCACAATGGTTGAACCACCACGTGTGAACCTAAAATTTGAGAATTCTCGTTCGAGAATTGTGATTCTCGAACGAGACCTCAGCGTTTTAGGCTGAGTCCCGTTTGAGAATCAGCATTCTCGAACGAGAATGCCTCAGGTCTGCTAGTCTCGTTCGAGACCAGCCAGACCCGTGTGAGGAGGGTAGTTTGGGGCTTGTTTTCACTCTTTTCCGAAACCTTATATACGTAAATTTTTTACCCTAATCCTTCCCCACACTCCAAACTATACCTAGCTGTCTTCAATTGCTGGTTTCCCTGAGAAAAACACTGCTAAATTCCTTCTCTAAGCTTACTGGTTTGGTAAGTGATATTGTTGTTGATATTTCAGTTTTAGCTTCAAACGTCCCTTGCTTTATTTGACTCGTTCTCCTTCGTTTCTTGATCGAATCCAGTTCCGTTTTGTCGATGAGATTGTAGACACATGCCTCTCCAATTCTCATCTTTGTTTTTGCCAAAACGGTATGTATTCGACCTCGTTTCAATCGCCGCTGTTTCTTCGTATTTGTACGCTATATTGATTCAATTTCTTATTGTTGTTGCTGCCAAATTCTTTGAGCCGTGATTTTGAGTTCTTTTATGATTGTTAGCATCCATGATTGCTAGAATCGATTAACTGAATTGTTTGAGCCGTATTGATTCCTTTGTGTGAATCGCCATACGTTTATCATTGTCTCGTTTGGAGTTTCTGCCATTGTTCTTTAATGTTAGATCGTTATAATTTAAACTTATGAATACTGTTAGGTTATGATTGAAAGTTGTTTATGGTTTTGATTTTGTTATGAAGTGAATCTTAATTATGGTTTCTGTAACTTGGTGATTGAATTGGAAATTTCGCAAATTGCCGTGTATGCATGGCATGAACTGGATTTGTTGTTGAATGAGGAAGATGGTCTTTTGGCAAATATGGCCACCAAATGTTTTCCTTTAAATCATTTAAATCCCTCAAGTTGTTTCTAGTTAGGATATTATTTGATAATAACTTTTGCATTGTTTCAATTTTAAAATTTGAAATTTGAAAACGTTAATTATTTTGTAATCTAAAATTAATATAATTACTCGGGTAATTATATTTAATTTTATTGATGTCAATTTGGCTAAATTGCGGTTTAGCCCCTAAAGCTTTTAAAAGACTTATTTAAGTAAAATTTTATCTATTGGATAATTTTTGGTTTTTGATTAAATTATGAATTAGTAGATTGAGATCGAATAATTTTGATTTCAAATATCAAATTGGCTAAAGTACCATTTAGTCCCTAATTGGCTAAAGTACAATTTAGTCCCTAATTGGCTAAAGTACAATTTAGTCCCTAATTGGCTAAAGTACAATTTAGTCCCTAAACTTTATAAGACTTATTTGATCAAGTTTTTGGGTTGTAATTTAGGTTACTTAATTTGCATGATATTGAGTTCCACTTTAAAATAGATAATTATTTTATTAAATTATTTCAATTTATAAACTCGGGTTTATAAATTTAATAAGTTTTATTTTGGGTTAGACTGTGGTCGCCCGACAAGTGGGAAGAAGCTTGGTAGTTTTAAATAACTCGGCTGACTCACTGATACGGATTTTAACTAGGGTTTGTTTAAATTATTTTACGAATCATTCTAAATATATTTACATGAATTGTACATACTTTATAACTTGGGTTATTTTTGGAATGCATTTAATATAGGTGTTATTAAATGTGACTTGGTATTGTGTTGTGCTAGTCCTACGTGGAGTCTAGTACTCTTTAGAGTTAGGGTCTGATTTTAATTATTATTTCAATATTTTATTTAGACCCGTCGACTGTTCGTACTTCAGAGGCGAACCAGAGTTAGATTGCTTGTCAAGTTTCACGTGGAAGAGCAAGCAGTGAGTTTATATCTCTATTTACTTTTTATTTTGAACTGTTTTCGGCATTGTGGATTTGATTTGGAACGTGCTACTCAATGAGCATCATCGTGAATGCGTGCGTACCGGTAATGATTATGGTAATGAGGTAGGTTTAAGATACGTCTCACCTTAGTGAGGGCACCGGTGGAAGATACGTCTCCTGGGCTCACTATATATTAAGTGATAGTCGGGGATCGGTTATTGAGATACGTCTCACCGACACGACAATGGATTTAGAATTGTGGATTAGGGTTTCATTGATAATCCATAATGGAAATGTTTTATTAAACGTTTTAAAGGTTTTTTAACTTAATAAATGTAAATGGTTATATAAACTCTACTCAGTAAATCTGACCCCGTTGTTTTTCCAAATTTTCCAGGTTTATGATTTGAGCTTTGGTCGATCTCCGTTTCTTCATTCTCGGAGGTTTTTATTTTATTTTCAGAATAAAAGAGTCAAACTGTTTTAAACTCTTAGACTGCAGTAGTAGTATCAGTTATTCATGGCTTAGTCTTTTATTTATATTTTAGACTATTGTTTGTTGGATTTGTCCAACTATTATTTTATCAGCTTTGGCATGATTACAGTGTTTATGGAATTATATATATTACCATGCTGTTAGACATTATTTTGAAATAAGCGTACTTCAAATATATGTTGTTATATTGTACTGCTAGATTAGGTTGAAGTCTCGGTTGCCCCGAGCATGTGATTTTCTGCAGGTTTATTGTTTTGAATGTTATAAGTTGGTTATCCACAAGGCTAGCTACGGGTTTTGGTACAGCCATACCCATACCCTAGCGCCGGTCACGATTCATGAAAATGGGTCGTGACAAGGTACCAGAGATACAGAATTGGACGGCAGTGATTTAGTTCACGGTCTTTATTCTGTTGTCTATAAGCTCGTGAGATGAGTGTGTCTGTTAGGAAAATTGTGAATTAGGGTTTCATATGGATCTATGAATTGGTCATATTTTATATATATAACTGTTGTATATATATTATGCGATTTTGGTACTTATCTGTAAACTGTCTACTCACTCAGAAATATTTATATTTCTGATCCCGTTGTTGTTTCCACATTTTCAGGAAACGAGCTTTGAGGTCAGTCGAGCTTCCACATCCCTTCATCAGGAAAGCTCTTCTTTGTTAATGTACATAGGATTTTGTACTCTTAGTATGCTGCAATAGTATAAGTGTAATGTGCCAGCACCCGTGCCACTAGTCCTTTGTTTAGATACTCTGATAGGATATAGTGCACGTGTGTATACCTTTTGGGTGGCTGCTTAACGGCATATTGTATCTAGTTACCGAGTCGGCCTCGTGTGTTTTTGAGAGGGTCAAAAATAGTATGTTTTATATACGCCGGCTATGTGTAACCGGTCTGCTGTGTATTTTAATATGTTTAATACCATCGTTGCGAGACGCAGAGGTGTCCGCATTATTTTATTAAACATATTAACTGTGGCGTGTGGTCTGGAACGGGGCTGCCTATGTGTTAAGGCAAGCGAGATTTAATTCCCTGGTTTTCTAGTGATCACCATGCCAGGTTTTCAGAAGGAAGCGAGGGTTGAGATAACGAGGTTATCCAACCAGTACTTCTGAAACCATATTTCGCTTATATGTGTATTTTCAGAAATCGTATTACGTTAAAAGAAAAAAGAAATTGTAATGGTATTTTCTGAAAACGGATCGTACACGAGGTGCGATCTTTTAATAATATTTGCGAAATATTTCTAGAGATTCTAGGGTTGCTACGGGTTTCGGAACAACCATTCCCATTCCCTAGAGCTGGTCGTGACTTGGATTAGAATGGAATTCGAGTCGTGACACTTAAATAGCTAAAAAGATGAAACATTTAGATTTAATTCGTAACGTTTCCAACGTTTGGCTTAAATTGCTAAAAAGGGGAAACGTTTGGATTTTTTTCGTAACGTTTCAAACGTTTGGATTGTTTCATAATGTTTTAAACGTTAGGATTCATTTCGTAACATTTGAAACGTTTGGCTTAAATAGCTAAAAAGGTGAAACATTTGGATTTGTTTTGTAACGTTTTAAACGTTTAGGCTTGTTTCGTAACGTTTTAAATGTTTGGCTTAAATAGCTAAAAACGTGAAACGTTTGAATTTATTTCGTAATGTTTTAAAAGTTTGGCTTAAATCGCTAAAAAGGTGAAACATTTTATTTTATTTCTTAACGGTTTAAACGTTTGGATTTGTTTCATAATGTTTTAAATGTTTTGATTTGTTTCGTAACATTTTAAACGTTTGGCCTAAATCGATAAAAAGGTGAAACGTTAGGATTCGTTCGTATCGTTTTAAATGTTTGGCTTAAATAGCTAAAAAGGGGAAACATTAGGATTTATTTTGTAACATTTTAAACGTTTGGATTTGTTTCGTAATGTCTTAAACGTTTTGGTTAAATAACTAAAAAGGTGAAACGTTTGGATTTTTTTCGTAACGTTTTAAAAGTTTGTCTTAAATCGCTAAAAAGGTGAAATGTTTGGATTTGTTTAGTAACGTTTTAAACGTTTGGATTTGTTTCGTAACGTTTAAATGTTTGGCTTAAATCGCTATAAAGGTGAAACGCTAGGATTTTTTTTGAAACGCTGTGAATGTTTGACTTATATCGCTAAAAAGGTGAAACGTTAGAATTTGTTTGGTAACATTTTAATCGTTTGAATTGGTTTCATAACATTTTAAACGTTTGGCTTAATTCGCTAAAAATGTGAAATGTTAGGATTTGTTTCTTAAGGTTTTAAACGCTTGGCTTAAATCGCTAAAAAGGGGAAACGTTAGGAATTATTTCATAACGTTTTAAACGTTTGGATTTGTTTCGAAACGTTTTAAACATTTGGCTTAAACGTTAGGAATTTGTTTCGTAACGTTGTAAACGTTAGGAATTTTTTTTGTAACGTTTTAGACGTTTCAATTTGTTTCGTAACGTTTTAAATGTTTGGCTTAAATAGCTAAAAAGGGGAAACGTATGGATTTGTTTCGTAATGTTTTAACCGTTTTGCTTAAATCGCTAAAAAGGTGAAACGTTTGGATTTGTTTCGTAACGTTAGGATTTGTTTCGTAACGTTTTAAACGTTTGGATTAGTTTCTTAACGTTTTAAATGTTTGGATTTGATTCATAATGTTTTAAACTTTTGGCTAAAATAGCTAAAAAGATGAAACATTAGGATTTGTTTGTGAAGTTTTAAACGTTCGGCTTAAATCGCTGAAAATGTGAAATGTTAGGATTCGCTTCGTAACGTAAACGTTTGGATTTGTTTCGTAACATTTTAGACGTTTGGTTTAAATAGCTAAAAAGGCGAAACGTTTGGATTTATTTCGTAACATTTAAATGTTTGGCTTTAATCGCCAAAAAGGTGAAACGTTTGAATTTGTTTCGCAACTTTTTAAACGTTTGGATTTGTTTCATAAAGTTTTAAACGTTAGGATATGTTTCATAACGTTTGAAACGTTTGGCTTAAATAGCTAAAAAGGTGAAACGTTAGGATTTGTGTAGTACCCCGTACGTGTGGTGTTGCCGGAATTGGTAATTTGACCATTTTCCGATGACCCGAACTAGTCGGACAAAGAACATTGAATTTATTGGACAAACCCGAGTAGGTCGGTTTAAAGAATTCTAATACGGAAAGTTTAATATTAGAATTCTTTTAAAGGATAGAATTTGGGGATTAAAACGAACGGAAGGAAAAGTTATAACAATAAAGTTTAAGTCCGAATTTGGTAAATAATAAGTCAAATCTCGGAAGTTGCTATTAAAATATTATTGATGGAAATTAGTAATATTAAGTTAGTATTATTTATTTGGATATAAGTAGTACGTACGTAATTGTGTTAAAGTGAATAATTAACCGTTTTGTTAAAAGGATAAGTTTTAAAGAGAAATGGTTTAAGTTAATGAAATGGAGGGTCAAAGTGGCTACTTATCCAACCTATATAAAATAAAATGATATGAATTATAAGATCAGAGCAGGAAAGAAGCTTCAAAAGAAGGGTTTTGACGATTATCTTGCGATCAACACGGTTTTGCCGTTTCTCGTCAGAATCGTGCGTTCTTGGTGTCGATCGCTTCGGAAATAAATCCTCTACCTTCCCCGAGCTTCAAAACAAGGTAAGTTCGACGTTTTTATGGTGAAAAATGGATGAATGATGGCTGTTTGGTGTTGTGCCGTTATGGTTTGGATTGAACTTACGTATAACACGTTAAAATTGTTGTTTTTTAGTGTTTCGGAGTTGGGTTTTAAGGTATATACATATATAAGCATGTCGGGATGGTTTTGGATGGATTTCAGTGTGAAAATCGCGGAGGAGGCAGGAAACAAGTGCCTCACGCCGTGAGACATTGTCTCCCGACGTGAGACATGTCTCACGACGCAAGAGGATATCTCGCGACCTGAGGCCAAGTCTCGCGAAGCGAGACTGACTCTCACGTCGTGAGACCCTCACTCACGACGTGAGAGAGGCTAGGCACATCGCCGACTGTAATATCCCATGTTTTTTCAGATTGTTTTTATGAACTTTTCAAGGTGTTTTGAGTTGATCTTTGGTGGTTTGGTTCATTGAAACCTTGGTTTGGTGTTCTTAATCTTTTCATTGATGATTGGCATTGTTATAAGTGTTTAAACCTTCTTTTGGCCAAGGAAAATTGAGTTTTAACTTTCAAGATCGTTTGGACGATCGTTCCTTCCATGAACGACCGTTTACAATTGTTTTTGTGCTTACAGTGTTTTGAACAATCCCGTAAACGATCCCTAAACGATAGTTCAAACCATTTTGAACGACCGTTTATTTTTGTTTAAGGTTTGTCTTAGATTGCTAGTTTTTGGTTATTCATTGATTGGTTAGATTCCTTGGAATAGAATTGAGATGGTGTTGATGGAGGTCGTTCTTCATAATAATTTGCTGTTTTAAGAACTTATTAAGTGGCTAAAAAGATTATTCAAGGCCTGATTTTAATCAATTAAAAGTTACTTTGGAAACCAAATTGATGGGTGGTCTAATCAATGTTTTGACTTATGTTATGTTGCTTAGTTTTACCTTGAGTTGTTGGGAAATCAATTGATTTATATTGTGTTAAGTTATCTTAGGAGTTGGTATTGTATACTTTGGGTTATTAGAAATATATTCTATGAATAGTTTGATTTATTTGGGGAACTAGGCTTTGGTCTAGTTATTAATATCAATTTGACTTTAATTGGTAACAGTTTACTCTGTTGAAATAATATCGTTAGGGAGTATTATAAATTGTAAAAGTATTTTATAATCTTTGATTCGGATAATTACTTGGGTAATTATCGTTTGAGAATATTTAGCTTGCTATTGGCTAAATTATAAATTTAGTTTTTTAAAACGCTTTCTTAACTTACTTTAGTTAAGTATTGGTTGTAACTTTGGTTACTTAAATTTTAAGCTATTGGGTTCCATTTTGAATTTGATTTTTGATTCTATCAAAGTTGTTTTATTAATTATAAACTATGGTTTATAATTTAAATATATTATTTTATCAAAGTTATTTTTGAAATTATAAACTCTAATTTATATTTTGATAAAATATTTGGGTCGGTCTAGCCTTGGGTCGCCCGACATGTGAGATTATGGTAGTTATCGGTAACTCGGCTAACCCATTTGGAAATTGGATTGTTTTATTATTTAATGTTATTTAAATAATATTTTCCGAATTGGATTTTAGAGCGGGAACTCAATAGGCTTGGTTTGTTTACGTTTGATGTTTATCTGAGTATGACGTTTACTCTGGATTGCCTTACCTTAACTTGTTGTTTGTGCTAGTCCTATGTTGTGTCTAGTACTCTATAGAGTTAGGGTTGTTTTAATAATTATTGATTTGTATTTAGACTCTTCGACTGTTCGTGCTTTCGAGGCGAACCGAGTCTAGGTTGCTTGCCAGGAGTTTTCACGTGGATTAGTAAGCAGTGAGTTTGTACTTACTATTTACCGCTTTATTAAGTAAATTGTTATTTTAATATATAAATATATATTGTACATATATTTCGAACTGTTTTATCATTATGTCTTTTAGTTGGAACATGTTACCTAATGGGCATCATTAGGACTGTGTGCGCACCAGTATTGATCTAGATAAGGTAGGTGAAATTTGGTGGTAACTTGGTGTGAGCATAGCTCTCGAGACCAGTAGGATAACTCGGTGTAGCTCAGCTCTGGGGACTTTGGTTATGAATTAAGAGTGGTATGTGGTAACTCGGTGTAGCTCAGCTCTCGAGACCAGGCCTATTGAATTATGGTTATATGTAGTATTGTGGATTAGGGTTCCAACTATTAAACGTAATGCTGTTATAAATGTTTTAAATGGTTTTAAAGGTTTTCCACTTGATAAATGTAAATAGTGGTATAAACTCATCTCAGTATATCTGACCCCGTTGTTTTTCCCAATTTTCCAGGGTTATGATTTGAGAAAGTCAGCTGATCTCCGTTTATTTACTTTACTCGGAGGTCCATTTATTTTGATAAAGTTATTAAACTGTTTTATTCTTAGACCGCAGTAGTAACTAGAAGTCTTTATTATATTCTAGTTGTGTGTCGGATTGGTCAGATCAGATATATTTGCTTTGGCATGTTATATTGTTATTCTGATTTATTTATATATATGCCATCTTCGAGACTCATAGTTGTATGAGCATTTATTAATTATGTTAAATATTATGAACTGCTAGAACTAGGCTGAAGTCTCGGTTACCCCGAGCATTGGTTTTATGCAGGTACATTGTTTAAATTATAATTGTTGGTTATCCGCAAAGGCTAGCTATGGGTTTTGGTACAACCATACCCATACCCTAGCGCCGGTCACGATTCACGAAAATGGTTCGTGACAAACTTGGTATCAGAGCTTTGGTTTCAAACCAAGGCCTTATGCATGTTATGTGTTATCTGTTTTGGCATGATAAGTTGATGTCGTGTCATAGGATCTACTGCGGAATTACGATTCATGTCTTGTCTTTTAAAACGTCATCATTTGTTTTCAAACTTTCAGCCCACATCCTATTGGTGATGTCTGTCAGTGTTTATTTGGTATTGATGCTATGATTGACAATTGATTTCACTTGGATGTTACTTGTTGTGATTTATTATATTGAGGTTATTTCACTTGGTTGTTTACTATTGCTTTCGATTTCTCGGGAAATCTTAGATTGGTAAATTTTTCTAAAAGTCATACTTGGGTATGATGTTGTCTGATAAACCTTGGCGTTTATGCCTGAAATGATTTGGAATATATGGTTATAGCTATTTTATATGATGCGTTGAATTGTTTTTGCCTTATTAATAAAGTATATCTTGACTTTGGCCTCGATTTTTGATTTTAAAATGTGATCGTATGTTGGGCGTTAGCCTTGTTTTTCTATTAAAGAGATTTTGAGTTAAACCTTAAAACGTGGTTGATGGTCATGCATTGTTTGACCACAAGTTGATTTAAAGATTTTCATTGAGAATATTGTTTTATTCGATTTGTGCCAGAATCATAAGAGAAATTAACGTTGAAGTTATTTTATCATGTTGTAATATAACATCATTTTAAATTTTTGATATTTACGAAATGATTGTTTAAGATTAAAGATTTCTCACTTGAGATTTTAAATTACCGTTTAGTGGTTGGTTTTAGTTGAGCTCCCAAATTTGAAAGGGTGGAAATTTTATTAAAATATTTTTCGGATTTACAAATGATTTAAGTACGTTTTATAAATGATTGTTTTGGGTTCGACTTGGGGTCACCCAAATTTAGGAGTTGAGTTTGGTAGTTGTAATGACTCAGCTAACTCGATGATTTTATGGTTTGAGATACTTGGGTATCCGTTTTAAAGCAACTGATTAATAAGAAGAAACTTTAAAAAAAAAATTTGATTTTGATTTAACCGTGGGGCTCAACAAAAAAAAAATCGGAAGTTTTCATATTTGATTTTAAATTTCAAAACGAATTTTGAAGCGTACTATTAAAGGACGATATAATTACATGGTGAATTTGTAATGAGATTTCAAGGATATGCTGTGGCATATCCCGATTTGTTTTTAAGTATGTTTGAGTTAATTATGTTCAAGAGTATGCTTACGTGGTTTACGATTTACAGATTTGTTATCTTGTGAAAATAATTTGTTTTGTATAACTCGCTTGTCTGTTGGACTAAGTTGATTGTTTTATTTTTGTCTCTTCGTGCAGAGTAGCACGTGAGATGATTTAATCACGTGGTTATGGCTGACTTACCTCGATGTATAGTCTGACCTTTGAGTAAGACATTCCTTTAGACCTTGTTTCCCTTGTTCGGTTTTGGGTTGCACGGAGCTTTGTTGTTTCTGTTTCGTGGATCGAAACCTTTGGGTTTCGATATCGAGGAAGACGAGGGAGATATTCCCTTGGATTGGATGATGATTTCTAATTATCCTAGAACGGGTATTGGAAATTCTGAACCGAGAAGATAGATCAGTGTATTAATACACTAGTGTTTCCATCAAGTCTGATGATGCAATGCGGGAGCTGACGGTAAGTTTCGTAGGTAGGTATTGATGTGTTATTTCTTTGGGAATAAGTTTTAGTTAGGGTTGAGGTTAGTTGGATATTTATGCGGAAGAGTTGTAACAGAATTTTAGGTTGAGTTGTTTATAGCATCGAATGTTGTTAGGTTACAAGTAAGGAATTTTGAGAAATATTTTGAGGTTATCGAGTGCACATCTCGCAGAGTGTAACGTCTTGCAAATATTTTATTGGGAAATGGATTTCAAAGATTGATTTGCTGAAATATTTAAAATATTTTCAACACGTAATTGTGCCCAGACATATTATGAACATGTATTTTGAATGTCACGAATAGGTTTGCATTGAACACAGAGTATGTTCACTAAATAAAAGATAAATTTATAATTGATACATGCATAATAGTTCATGCATAACGTGCATAGAAATGATTAGGGTTGGATGTAACTCTTTGGGGATGAGAGATGTCATCACCTGGCGCACAATTATTTAAAATGGATTTTATTGACAAAGTGTTATGAGAAAGATATTTTGAAATAAACTCGCGAGTCCCTTTGGGGTAAATGTATTTATAAAGTTGTGGAATTTCATATGATATGAAACTGTTACCGAAAGGTAGCTAGATAGATACTCTGTGATGATAGTGATGGTTATTGGATGTTTACGTTGAAAGTGTTTGGTCTGTAGAATCAGAATCTTGTGGTTATGAGTAAGAGTGATTTTGAGATTGCGCTCAAGATATAGTTATGCCAAGTGCGGTTAGGAAGTGTTCATGATAATTTCCGGATTGTGATTTAAGGGTTTGTAGATTAAGGATATTGGTTATGCTCATGTGTGTGTATACACTACGTTTTTTTAAAGAAACTTTTTCTTTACAGATTTGAAATTGTCTAAGTTTTTTGGTATATTGACATAAAGGTATTTTTCATAAATAAGAAATTCGCGATGCTAATTTTACCCTTTTGATGAAAGAAAGGAAATTTATCAAATTGGATTCAAAAGGAATGATAATTTTATGGGCTTAACGATTTCTTCAAATCGTGATTTTATTTATAAATTAAGATTTTTAAGTGACAATAAAATTTTAATGTTTGTAAATATTAATGTGTATTTAAAATATGGAGGATTTTGTCACGGTTTAATTTTTACGAGAAAAGTATAAATTGATGTTAGAAAGTTTGGTTTAAAGAGAACATAAATTTTGTCAGTTGTACTGTTTTATAAATTTGCAAACGTACTTAAAAGTAGGGAAACTTTCGGATTCAAAATGTGGATATTTTGAAAATTTTCAAGGGTTTGCAAAAGTGATGGTTTTTCAACAGTAAAAGTATTTTCGATTTTGAATGCAAAAGCAGGTGTAAGACGTAAAGTCTTTTAAACAGGGTGGAAAATTTTATATATAAAATATTTTGTATTAAATTATTTTATACCCACAGGGGTTGGTTTTGAGCATAACTAACACTTCGGTCGTAGTAAACTGTTAGTAGTGATCTCTCGTTGTATACGAGGTCATAGTCAATTGATTGAGTAATTTTGAAAATTTAAGTTTGATTTGGATATATGAGATAGTTGATTTGAGAATCGGCAATCGCGGTTATTAGGTTTTGACAACCATGATTAGATGATCGATTTTTTTAATGGATGGTATTATTGTAATGTTTTTTTTGGTCAATAAACCGAGATTTTATAAAAGGGCTAAAACGCCAGATAGCAACAACCTACAACTTCTAATACAAGTTGTTACACCCAACAGCTATTTACATTAGTGTCTAGATTAAGATTTAGTCTACAGCAGACAGCCATTCTAACTTTCTTAATAACATCACTGTCCTTCGGCCTGCATCCTTTGAAGATAGCATTATTCCTCTCCATCCAGATGAAATACACTGCTGCACAAAAAGCCAGTCTGCACAACCTGTTTTTTACACTTCTCCCTTTAAATTTCCTGGCAAACCAGCTAATCTCTCTACTCCATCTTAATGGACTTCTGAGAATGCCACAACCTCTAAGAATTCCTCTCCAGACAACATCAGAGAAGTTACAGGAGAAAAACAAATGAGAAACAGTTTCAACTTCCTTGTTGCATATGACACAGCAAGGACTGTTGTAATGTAATGTTTGTATATCGTTTTGATCATAGTTGAACCCTTGTTGTGATAGACAATTTTTTTTAGTTGTGAGATGCAGTCAAGGTTCAATTAAGTTGGGACATAATGTTTCTTAATGATTAGAGGAATCATTATAATTGAGATTGTTACTACCAATCTGGAGATTCAATTATCATGACTTAATTTCACGTTTTCTGGGAAAAACGGTATGCGTCGTGGTGTTTTATGATTCAAAAGTTAAATAGTATTATCAAGTTGTTATTAATCGTTAGAATTAGACGGCTATTACAATGTTGTTTTGGAACCGAAATACTATCTGAAGTTATTAGGCTGTGTTATCAATTATTTTGTTATCGAGATATTATAAGTGGAAGTAATTAAGTGTTAAAGAACGCAAGAATTTATTAGATTGTGTTTTTCAGTATTCCTGTCTGATGATAGGACTTAGAGTTGTAATAATTGTAGTCGAGCTTGGTGCTTGATCTTTATAATAGATGAGTTTCGAGATGATTTTGGAGGCCACTCCGATATAGAGTAGTTGTGACTCTTAGTTGAATAGTTGTTGTTATTTCTCGTTGCGTTGAATAAATATTAGTTGGAGCACTTATTTGTTAGAAGCAGAATTTGGTACATATGTGTGTTGTGATCGCTTATATTGCGAACCAGTGTCAGTTTTGAGATTCGAGATTTGTTCATTGTTATTAGTATATCAGCCGAATGTTGTGTAACAGAGTTTGTTTTATCTTAGTTGATCTCACCTAGAGTTGCGTGTTTGTTTTTGTCTAGTGTAAGTTGTGTCTGTACTTTGGTGACCTTTGAGTGTGTTCAGTTTTTACAAATGGGGGTATTGAGTTTTTTTGAGGGACATCCTGTTGAGTTTTGCTTACACGTGTGCGTAGGTCGTTGATCATGAAATACCTTTGACTACATTTGGGTTGGTTGAGAACTATTCTTTGATGACAGAGGTCGTTTGCAGTATCGTTGTTTTTGTTGTCCTGGTTTATGTTGGGTATCTTGTTGGTGCGTTTTAATCTCGGTTATGTGCGTTTTGTTCAGCTAGACGTGTAGCTTTATATTATATGGTACGTCGGTTGTTGTGTTTTAAATTCGAGGACGAATTTTTAATAAGTTGGGGATAATGTAATATCCCATGTTTTTTCGGATTGTTTTTATTAACTTTCCGAGGTGTTTTGAGTTAATCTTTGGTGGTTTGGTTCATTGAAACCTATGTTTGGTGTTCTTAATCTTTTCATTGACGTTTGGCATTGTTATAAGTGTTTAAACCTTCTTTTGGCCAAGGAAAATTGAGTTTTAACTTTCAGGATCATTTGGACGATCGTTCCTTCCATGAACGATCGTTTACAATTGTTTTTGTGCTTACAGTGTTTTGAACGATCCCGTAAATGATCCGTAAACTATAGTTCAAACCATTTTGAACGACCGTTTATTTTTAAACGATTGTTTACGCTAAAATTCTATAAATACGACATTAACGAATTAAATCAGTTTTCACCCGATTCTAAAACCCTAAAACGTCTGTTGCTCTCTGATTTTCATCTCCTATTATTCCTTGGTCCTTTTTAATCAATTGTAAGTATATATTCACTCCTTTCCATTGTTTAATCATTGGATTAACACTCAATCATATTTCCTATTCATTGTTCTTCCTTTTATGCTGTCATAGGCTGATTTGGATTGTTATATTTCTGGATTTCCTTCAATTGATTGTTCTTAGTCTATTTCAAGAGGTATGTAACTCTAATCTATTTCTATGTCTTGTAAAAATTGTTAGATGATGTTTTGATTCATTATTTTGGGTGGCTTGGCTTATATTTTCTATTTTGCTTTGATTCTAAAATCTGTAAATGTTGATTTGTATTGTAATTGTCTTGTTTATGTCGCTTATACCTTGGGTGGATTGGTAGGGTTGATAAAATTGATTAACTAATAAACTTGTTGAAGTTTTTGAGTTATAATAATGTTTTAGGCATACTAAAAATCTGGAATTTTTGTTTAAGGTTTGTCTTAGATTGCTAGTTTTTGGTTATTCATTGATTGGTTAGATTCCTTGGAATAGAATTGAGATGGTGTTGATGGAGGTCGTTCTTCATAATAATTTGCTGTTTTAAGAACTTATTAAGCGGCTAAAAAGATTATTCAAGGGCTTATTTTAATCAATTAAAAGTTACGTTGGATACCAAATTGATGGGTGGTCTAATCAATGTTTTGACTTATGTTATGTTGCTTAGTTTTACCTTGAGTTGTTGGGAAATCAATTGATTTTTATTGTGGTAGATTATTTAGGAGTTGGTATTGTATACTTTGGGTTATTAGAAATATATTCTATGAATAGTTTGATTTATTTGGGGCACTAGGCTTTGGTCTAGTTATTAATATCAATTTGACTTTAATTGGTAACGGTTTACTCTGTTGAAATAATATCGTTATGGAGTATTATAAATTGTAAAAGTATTTTATAATCTTTTATTGGGATAATTACTTGGGTAATTATCGTTTGAGAATTTTTAGCTTGTTATTGGCTAAATTATAAATTTAGTTTTTAAAACGCTTTCTTAACTTACTTTAGTTAAGTATTGGTTGTAACTTTGGTTACTTAAATTTTTAGCTATTGGGTTCCATTTTGAATTTGATTTTTGATTCTATCAAAGTTGTTTTATTGATTATAAACTATGGTTTATAATTTAAATATATTATTTTATCAAAGTTATTTTTGAAATTATAAACTATTGTTTATATTTTGATAAAATATTTGGGTCGGGCTAGCCTTGGGTCGCCCGACATGTGAGATTAGCTTGGTAGTTATCGGTAACTCGGCTAACCCACTGTTTTGAAAATTGGATTGTTTTATTATTTAATGTTATTTAAATAATAATTTCCGAATTGGATTTTAAAGCGGGAACTCAATAGGCTTGGTTTGTTTACGTTTGATTTTTATCTGAGTATGACGTTTACTCTGGATTGCCTTACCTTAACTTGTTGTTTGTGCTAGTCCTATGTAGTGTCTAGTACTCTATAGAGTTAGGTTTTTTTTTAATAATTATTGATTTGTGTTTAGACTCGTCGACTGTTCGTGCTTTTGAGGCGAACCGAGTCTAGGTTGCTTGCCAGGAGTTTTCACGTGGATTAGCAAGCAGTGAGTTTGTACTTACTATTTACCGCTTTATTAAGTAAATTGTTATTTTAATATATAAATATATATTGTACGTATATTTCGAACTGTTTTTTCATTATGTCTTTTAGTTGGAACATGCTACCTAATGGGCATCATTAGGACTGCGTGCGCACCAGTATTGATCTAGATAAGGTATGTGAAATTTGGTGGTAACTCGGTGTGAGTATAGCTCTCGGGACCAGTAGAGTAACTCGGTGTAGCTCAGCTCTTAGGACTCTGGTTATGAATTAAGAGTGGTCGGTGGTAACTCGGTGTAGCTCAGCTCTCGGGACCAGGCCTATTGGATTATGGTTGTATGTAGTATTGTGGATTAGGGTTCCAACTATTAAACGTAATGCTGTTATAAATGTTTTAAACGGTTTCAAAGGTTTTCCACTTGATAAATGTAAATAGTGGTATAAACTCATCTCAAAATATCTGACCCCGTTGTTTTTCCCAATTTTCAAGGGTTATGATTTGGGAGAGTCGGCTTATCTCCGTTTATTTACTTTCCTCATAGGTTCCATTTATTTTGATAAAGTTATTTAACTGTTTTATTCTTAGACCGCAGTAGTAATTAGAAGTCTTTATTATATTCTAGTTGTTTGTCGGATTGGTCCGACCGGATATATTTGCTTTGGCATGTTATACTGTTATCCTGATTTATTTATATATATATGTCATCTTAGAGATTTGTAGTTGTACGAGCATTTATTAATTATGTTAAATATTATGAACTGCTAGAACTAGGCTGAAGTCTCGGTTACCCCGAGCATTGGTTTTATGCAGGTACATTGTTTATAATTGTTGGTTATCCACAAAGGCTAGATACGGGTTTTGGTACAACCATACCCATACCCTAGCGCCATACACGATTCATGAAAATGGGTCGTGACACCGACCCTCGTTTGTCGTGTCGAGGTCCAACACGACATCTCCCAACCCGGAAACGTTCGGTGGACTCCGAAAACGTATGAAATGAATGTCGAACTTGATGATTCGGATTAGGGTTTCAAATTGACGTTTTGCTCAACGTATAAGCGATAAATAGAATATCTAGAAGAGTATTAAGCGCGTTTAAGAAATTCGTTAATACGTAATGAGTTGTGAAGCGTTTGAAAAGTAAAATAGGAATACCTAAATCTACAACCTAGGGTTTTAGGTTTACGAGGTTCACGTTTATGTGTTAAATGTGTATTTGATTTGTTTATGTATCAGACGTATTGGCAAGCTACGAGGTAGACGTTTTGGGATTATCAGTATTTGACCAGCATATCGAGTATATTAGTGATTGGATAGCGGGTCAAATAAGTTGCATTTTACTTTCGTGTATTATCTATAAAAGTTATTTGATATTATATCTTATGTATTATATTTAAACGCATCGCATCTTATATGATTTGTCAATATGTTATATGGTTTTATTGAATCTTATGTATAAGAATCTAGTGTGCGATCCGAAGAAACTAGCTACCTATTGGGTGACTATAGGCTGTGTGATCACCAGTGACTGAGTTAGTCCAGTGTGTTTAGACTATTAGTGATGATATGATGAGTGCGCACGAATTGAATATAAAAGATGGATAATTATCAGTAGATACGAGGTTGAACTCGGTGGAACTATCTCGGGACCCGTATCTAGTGGGTTGAACTCGGTTGAACTATCTCGGGACCCACAACTTGGGATTAAGAGACCGGCAGGGGTTGAACTCGGTTGAACTATCTCGGGACCGGGTCAAAGGTTTGAATGATCAAACTGAATTCTGATTTACGCGTTGTTCTAGGTTTTAGGCTTTATGTTTCGAACAGATCAAATGCTTGATTATGCATATTTTTCGTAATAATGCTTTATTTGAAATGCGATGTTATTTTATAGTACCGTTAGTAAATTGCAAACTCACTCAGCATAGTCTGACTCTATTGTTGTTAAACGTTTCAGGTGCTTAGTGTCTGGACCTAGCTAGTGTCCCGTTTCGGGATCCGGAAGTCAGCAGAATGTATAGTTCACGACTTCCATAGCGCTGTAGTAGCGATAACCTTCTGTTGACAGAGTTGTGGCCAGTAACAGTTGTATTATGTTTTTGGTGTTTTTATGATTGTTGTTGTTTATATCTTTTGTGGACCACGTCAGTCTTTTGGTCTCACGAGGCTAGACGCCCGTGATGTGATAGACACTAGTTTGTATGAAGTACAGTTGGGCTAGTACGTACGCAGTACGGAAGTGATATGCCCACGTGTTTATGTTGATCACTTATAATATGTTTTTAAATATATGATATGTATATATGACGTATGTGCTTCCGTTTGTTATGTTTTTATTTGGCAAGTAATCGTGAAAAAGATTTAGTTATTTTAGGCTTGCTACGCTTTTTGGAGCTACCACTCCCATTCCCTAGCGCAGGTCGCGGCTCAATAATTTGGGTTGTGACAAAGTCGGTATCAGAGCAGTTGGTCCAGTTACCACTGCTAGTCTGTTTGAATGTCTGTTTGACCTTAGGTACTCTGTCATTAAGTAAACCTAGGTACTGCTGCAGCGATAGAGTCGAACCTTAATTGCTTATATTTGTTGGATTTTATGAATTGTTACTATGTTTTATAGTGTGAGCGCGCAAGCATTGTTTGGATCTGTTTTAAACGTTTGGATTTTTTTCGTAACTTTTTAAATGTTTGGATTTGTTTTGTAACGATTTAAACGTTTGGATTTGTTTCGTAATGTTTTAAACTTTTGGCTTAAATCGCTAAAAAGATGAAACGTTAGGATTTGTTTCGTAAAGTTTTAAATGTTTGGCTTAAATTGCTAAAAAGGTGAAATGTTAGGATTCGTTTCGTAACGTTTTAAATGTTTGGATTTGTTTCGTAACGTTTTAGGCGTTTGGCCTAAATAGCTAAAAAGGTGAAACATTTGGATTCAATTCGTAACGTTTTCAATGTTTGGCTTAAATCGCTAAAAAGGGAAAACGTTTGGATTTGTTTCGTATCGTTTTATATGTTTTGTTTAAATAGCCAAAAAGGTCAAACATTTGGATTTAATTCGTAACATTTTAATCGTTTGGCTTAAATCGCTAAAAAGGTGAAAGTTTTTGATTTGTTTCGTAACGTATTAAACGTTTGGATTTGTTTCATAACATTTTAAACATTAGGATTCGTTTCGTACCGTTTGAAACGTTTTGCTTAAAAAGCTAAAAAGGAGAAACATTAGGATTTGTTTTGTAACATTTTAAACATTTGGGACTGTTTTGTAACGTTTTAAATGATTGGCTTAAATAGCTAAAAACGTGAAACGTTTGGATTTGTTTCGTATTGTTTTAAAAGTTTAGCTTAAATCGTTAAAAAGGTGAAACGTTTGGTTTTATCTTGTAATGGTTTAAACGATTGGATTCGTTTCATAA
Source organism: Mercurialis annua (assembly GCF_937616625.2). Classification (NCBI taxonomy): domain Eukaryota; kingdom Viridiplantae; phylum Streptophyta; class Magnoliopsida; order Malpighiales; family Euphorbiaceae; genus Mercurialis; species Mercurialis annua. The sequence continues at coordinate 36,945,656 of NC_065574.1, read as the reverse complement.
CGTTTTAAACGTTTGGATTTGTTTCGTAATGTTTTAAACGTTTGGCTTAAATCACTAAAAAGGTGAAACGTTAGGATTCATATTATATCGTTTTAAACGATTGGCTTATGTAGCTAATAAGGTGAAACGTTAGGATTTGTTTTGTGTCACGACCCATTTTCATGAATCGCGACCGGCGCTAGGGTATGGGTAATGTAGTACCGAAACCCGTAGCTAGCCTCCCATATAAAGCATAAACACATAAACCTGCAGAAAACCAATGCTCGGGGGCAACCGAGACTTCAACCTAATCTAGCAGATATAATAATCAACAATTAATATAACATGCTTATCCAATTCTGAGTCTAAAATAGATTTATCATGAACCAATATAAATAATATAACATGCCAAAGCAATATAACCAGTCGAACCAATCCGACATAATGAATAATAATAACAAGGACGTCTAGTTACTACTGCGGTCTAAGAATAAAACAGTTTTACAATTTTATTAAAATAAAAGGAACCTCCGAGGAAAAGTAAATGCGGAGATCACCAGACTCTCTCAGATAACAACCCTGGGGAAAATTGGGAAAACAACGGGGTCAGATATACTGAGATGAGTTCATACCACTATCTACATTTATTAAGTGGAAAACCTTTAAAACGTTTAAAACATTTAATAACGATATTACGGATAATAGTTGGAACCCTAATCCACAATTCTAAATAATAATCATAATCCAATAGGTCTGGTCCCGAGAGCTGAGCTACACCGAGTTACCACTAACCACACTTATACCAGAGTCCCGAGAGCTGAGCTACACCGAGTTACTCTACCTGGTCCCGAGAGCTATGCTCACACCGAGTTACCACATTTCCATATATACCTTACCCAGATCAATACCGGTGCGCACGCAGTCCTAATGATGCCCATTAGGTAGCACGTTCCAACTAAGAGCCATAATATAAAAACAGTTCGAAATATACGTACAGTATATATATTTAATATTAAAATAACCATTTACTTAATAAAGCGGTAAATAGTAAATATAAACTCACTGCTTGCTAATCCACGTGAAATACCGGCAAGCAACTAACTCTGATTCGCCTCAGAAGCACGAACAGAAGACGAGTCTAGACAAATAAAATAATTATTAAAATCAGACCCTAACTCTAGAGAGTACTAGACATCACATCAGACTAGCACAATTAACACGTAGTAAATAAGCAATCCAAAATAACACACATATATACAAAAGGTAATAAAGCCCAAATAATATAGGTCTATTGAGTTCCCGCTTAAAATCCAATATATAAATATTATTTAAAAACTTTAAATAATAAATAATTTCCAAATAGTGGGTTAGCCGAGTTATCATAAACTACCAAGCTAACCTCACTTGTCGAGTGACCCAAGTCTAACCCGACTCAAAACAATTATCAAATATAAACCCAAGTTTATATTTATAAAACAATTTAACAAAAATAATAATCCAATTTAAAAGCGGAACTCAATAACTTCAATGTCAAGTAACCCAAGTTACGAACCAAAAACTTAATTGTATAAGTCAAATAAAAATTCCGGGACCAAATTGTATTTTAACCAAGTAGGGACTAAATGGTACTTTTGCCAATTAGGGGCTAAATTGCACTTTAGCCAATTTGATTTCCAAAAATCAAATTAATTACTTATATTTGTATTTAAAACAAAATATAAACTTAACCAACCAAAATCCACTTATTTAATTTATAAGATAAGTTTAGGGGCTAAATTGTCATTTAACCAATTTCGTGCCAAATTGATATTTGAATTAAATAGAATCACCCGAGTAATTATATTAACTTAATTATGATTAACTGTAGCTTTCTATTTTTAATTTGTGAATCAAATAAAATCCAAGTATTTTTGTAAAGTTTAACTCTAAGGATTTATTTGATTTGAACAAAACATTTTGGTGATTAACCTAGGTAATTATCCATCTTCTCTATTTGAAATAATATGAACCCCGCCCCACATGAAACTTCAACAGCAACCCCATCTCAAACCAAAACAGTAGGTACAATCATAAAAAACAAACTTGTATCTAACCATTTTGATCAAACAAAGCATGAGATTAAGGTTTGCAAATCACATGGATCAAGCCAAAGCAAAAGCAAGAACTGATCTTAATCACTTAACAAATCCCATAACAGAAACACCAAGAATCATAATACGGCAGAAACAACAAAACCAAAACAGAGATTATAAACTCACCCACGGCAACAATTAAATGATGGAACAAATACAAACCAAGAGCTATAACTATTTAACACTAATCATACCAAGGTTTAATCAACATGAATGAAGCAAACACAAAGCCAAAAGAGAAAGGAAATGGTTCGGCAGAAACATAAACTCAAGAACAGTATATAGCAAACAGAAAACGGAAACCGTACGGCGATTGAAACGAGATCGGCGGCGTACCGTTCAGCGAAAATGAGGTAGGGAAACGTAGATACGTGAGTCTAGATCGTCTGGAATCGAACGGAATCAATTTCGATCTAGAAACGAAAGAGAACGAACCAGATTACGCAATGACGTTCAAAAACGAAATCTGGAAATCATAAGAATCTGAAACTTACCGAACAGCGACCTTTGGCAGATGATAACGGCTTCGATACTCAGCGAAATGACAAGCGGAAAACGGCTAGGGTTTGTTTGCAGCGTGATGAAGGTTTTCTGTGAAGAAATCGACTTAAAAAGACGAAGGGAAGTGGGCCGTAAACGAGGTCGAAAAGGGCTGGGCGAAGGGGTGAGGGGCTGATATCATTTCACGAACGGAAAGGCCAAAATTTGGCCTGATCCCGTTCGGGAAAGGGCCTGGTCCCGAACGGGACCAGTGCAAATTTTGCACAGTCCCGTACGGGACAGGCACAGTCCCGTACGGGACCTTACGGGAAAACATCAGGTCTCTTACGAGACCTGGTTTATCCCTTGGTTCAACCATTTGGTTGAACCAAGACCCAAAGGAGAAGTTTATTTTTTTTTTTAAAACCGAACCGAGGATGAATCGAACCACAATTAATTTACGAAACTTCAAATACCCCACAAAATACATCCGGAACCACGTCGGAAATTACAAAAATAAATTTAAAAATTTTACGGGATATTACATTCTCCCCAACTAATTAAAAATTCGTCCTCGAATTTAACACGACAAGTAAATCACATCAGAACAACACGTAATACAAGTAAAAACTACAAAGTCACAGAAAAACAAGATGTTGTACCTCACGGAAATAGAAAAGGATAGCGATTCTGCATATCCAACTCGGTCTCCCAAGTACACTCCTCTACAGAATGATTGCGCCAGAGAACTTTGACCATCGGAATCTCCTTGTTCCGCAATTTACGCACCTGCGTATCAACAATCTCAACTGGCTGTTCCTCATAGGACAGCTCCTGGTCAATCTCAACACTCTGGGGCACAATCACGTGTGAAGGATCAGAAATGCACTTTCTCAACATAGAAACGTGAAACACAGGATGTACTAACGACATGTCTGGCGGTAGAACCAGACGATAAGCCACAGCTCCAATCCTCTCCGAAATCTCATAAGGACCAATACCTCGGTGCCAACTTTCCCTTGACACCAAAACGAACCACGCCTTTCATAGGCGAAACCCGAAGAAATACGAAATCACCAACCTGGAACTCAATGTCTTTCCTCTTCGGATCAGCATAACTCTTATGCCGACTAAAAGCAGTCTCTAACCTCCGCTTAATCAACGGTACCTTCTCAGAGGTAATCTGAATAATCTCCGCTCCCGAGAGTTTACGCTCTCCGACCTCCTCCCAACAGATAGGAGATCTACACTTGCGCCCGTACAATGCCTCATACGGCGCCATCTCGATACTCGCATGATAACTGTTGTTATAGGAGAACTCAATCAACGGCAAATGAGTATCCCAGCTACCCTGAAAATCGAGAACACACATCCTGAGCATATCCTCCAACGTCTGAATAGTCCTCTCAGACTGACCGTCAGTCTGAGGATGAAAAGCTGTACTGAAATCCAACCGAGAACCCAAGGATTCCTGTAACGCCTTCCAAAACCTCGAAGTAAACACAGAACCTCTGTCTGACACAATAGAAACCGGTACACCATGCAAACTGACAATCCTGTCGATGTACAACTGAGCCAACCTCGAAGCAGTATACGAAACCTTAATCGGAAGGAAATGAGCTGACTTGGTCATACGGTCAACTATCACCCAGATGGAGTCGTATCACTGTCGAGTACGTGGTAACCCAACCACAAAATCCATAGCAATCCACTCCCACTTCCACTCTGGAATAGGTAGTGGCTGCAGATAGCCAAAAGGTCTCTGATGCTCCAGCTTCACCTGTTGGCACGTCAGACACTTAGAAACATACTCAGCGACATCCTTCTTCATCCCGCTCCACCAGTAGGTACCCTTAAGATCATGGTACATCTTAGTAGAACCCGGATGAACACTATAAGCAGACTTGTGCGCTTCTTCCAGAATCTGGTCCCTTAAACCATCTGAATCCGGAACACACCATCTCGAACCATGTCTCAGAACACCATCCACAAAAGTAAACTCAGAATTTCCATCCTGCTGAACTTCCTCAATAATCCGTTTCAATTGTGGATCCTCAGCTTGTAAAGCTTTGATCCGATCAATCAAAACGGGTTGCACTTGCAACTGTGCTAACAAACAACCAGTCTGAGAAATCTGAAATTCATAGCCTGAAGCTATCAAACTGTGCCACTCTCTAACCATGGGTCTACGCCCAATCTCAGAAATATGAGCCAAGCTGCCCGAAGACTTGCGACTCAACGCATCGGCTACCACATTAGCCTTACCAGGATGGTACTGAATAGTACAGTCGTAATCTTTCAGCAACTCTAACCACCTCCTCTGTCTCAAGTTCAATTCTCTCTGATCAAAGATGTACTTCAAACTCTTATGATCAGTGAAAATCTCACAAGTAGCACCATACAAATAATGCCTCCAAATTTTCAGCGCAAAAACCACAGCTGCCAACTCTAAATCATGAGTAGGGTAATTCACCTCATGCTTCTTCAACTGTCTGGAAGCATAGGCAATCACCTGTCCATGTTGCATCAGAACGCAACCCAAACCAATCCGAGACGCATCACAATACACTGTGAAACCATCAATGCCAGAAGGCAATGCCAACACCGGAGCTGTAGTCAAAATCTCCTTGAGCTTCTCAAAGCTCGCCTCGCACTTGTCAGTCCACTCAAACTTGACACCCTTCTGTGTCAGTTTAGTCAAAGGTGCAGATATTCTGGAGAAATCTTGCACGAACCGACGATAGTAGCCAGCTAAACCCAGAAAACTTCTGATCTCGGTAACTGACCTTGGCCTTTGCTAATCCATGACCGCCTCAATCTTCTTCGGATCAACCTTGATCCCATCTTTCGACACCACGTGTCCTAGAAAGGTAACCTGATCCAACCAGAACTCACATTTTGAGAACTTAGCATACAACTGATGCTCACGCAACGTCTGTAGTATAGTCCTCAGATGGTAAGCATGCTCCTCCTCACTCCGAGAATAGATCAAAATGTCATCAATGAAGACGATAACAAATTGATCCAAAAACGGCTTGAACACTCTGTTCATCATATCCATAAATGCTGCTGGTGCGTTCGTCAGACCAAAGGACATAACCAGAAACTCAAAATGTCCATAACGAGTCCGAAAAGCAGTCTTAGGCACATCTGCATCACGGATTCGTAGCTGATGATACCCAGATCTCAAATCAATCTTGGAAAAACACTTCGCACCCTGCAACTGGTCAAACAAATCATCGATGCGAGGAAGAGGATATCTGTTCTTGACAGTAACCTTGTTCAACTGTCTGTAGTTGATACAGAGTCGAAAGGAACCGTCTTTCTTCTTCACAAACAGAACTGGAGCACCCCACGGAGAAGTACTCGGTCTGATGAACCCGCTATCCAACAACTCTTGTAACTGGTCCTTCAACTCCTTCAGCTCTGCAGGAGCCATCCGATACGGCGGTATCGAAATCGGAGCTGTACCAGAAACCACATCAATACAAAACTCAATATCACGATCAGGTGGTAATCCAGGCAATTCCTCTGGAAACACATCAGTGAACTCATTCACTATCGGTACACTATGCATATCACTACCACCAGCCTCCAAATCACGAACCACAGCAAGAAAACCCTGGCAACCCTTGCCTAACATCCGCTTCGCCTTGATGGCGGAAATCAGATTCTTAGGTGTCTCTGCCTTTTCTCCCTGAAAGGAAAAAGGTAGATCACCTGGAATCCTGAACTCGACTGACTTCCCTCGACAGTCAATAGAAGCATAATGGCGTGACAACCAGTCCATCCCCAAGATAACATCAAAAGAAAGAACGTCAAGTACAATCAAATCAGCACATAGTTCTCTACCCTGAATAACCACTGGACATGAAGGATAAACAACGTCCACTACTACACCTTCAGACATAGGTGTAGACACAGCTAGAGGTTCACTCAAAACAGATGGTGCTCTACCCAATTTCCCAGCAAAACAAGTAGAAACAAACGAATGGGTCGCACCCGCATCAAATAATACCAAAGCATCAGTAAAAGAAATCGGAATGGTACCTTGCACCACAGCATTTGATGCACGCGCATCCTGAGGAGTAAGTGCGAACACTCTGGCCTGACCCTGCGGCTGCTGCTGCGAACTCTGTCCAGTACCATAACCGTTGGAACCTCTCCCGCCGTTACCACGGCCACCAAAACCTCTGCCACCAGAACCACGGCCCCGCTGGCCACCAAAAGATGCTGCAGGTTGAGAGTACCCCACAGACTGTGTAAACGCAGGTCTCTGCTGCTGATAAGATGACTGCGCCACACTGGAGTTAGACATCTGCTGCCCAGATGTCGGACACTCCCTAGAGAAATGACCCGGCTGGCCACAAGTAAAACAACCTCCAGGAGCTAACTGACACTGTCCATAGTGCCTGCGTCTGCAATTCTGGCAGAACGGAATGTTCGATCCACCACTGTACCCGCGTCCTGAACCACGGTTGCTCCCACTGCTACTGGAACTGTACGGAGCACTCCTGGCACTATGCCTCCCTTTGTTGTGAGTCCGTCGACTCCCCCTGTTGGCCTGAGAAGAGCCACTGTAGTAGTTCCCACTACCATGCTGCACTGGGGCCTGCTGCCCCCCACTAGGAACATCACTCTTTCCCTTCTGATTCTGGAAAGGGTCAGAGATCGTCCCAAACTGAACCATCGAATTCTCCATCCGCCGCGCACTATCCACTAACCGGGCAAACTCCATGTTTGTCCCTATCAGCAAAGGAAGAAACTCCGAGCCTAAACCCCTAACATAACGGTCGTTCACTCGCTCTTGATCACCCTGTAGATCTGTAGCAAACCGCCCCAAACGTACAAACTCAGTAGTGTAGTCTGTCACTGATCTATCCCCCTTCTTCAAAGTGAGCAGCTTTTCTCTGAAACTCTCAGTAACAGAGAAGGGTAGATAGTAACCTCTGAACCTGGTCACAAAATCAGCCCAAGGCAAAGTATCCATAACTGGCCTGATGTTATCGCGATACCAATCCTTAGCTGGACCCTTCAGCGACATTTCCACAAGCATCACTGATTGACGATCAGACGCTTGAATCCTCTGACTGTTGTACTCAAATTCCTCCAAAAAGTCAAGAGCATCCCCAGTACCATCAAAAGAAGTCGGATTCAACTTCAAGTAGGTCATCACCAACTCTCTGTCTGTTGGAACATGACCGACACCAGCAATTCCACCAATACCAGCTACAGCACCAACCTGAGGTTGCTGTTGCTGCGCTAACTGACCCAGTATATTACACTGATTCTGCAGTAGAGCCTGATTGTTCTGCATCTCGACAACGCCAGCCAAGAAAGTAGTGAAGTCGAACGCTTGCATATTTGGTGCCTGCTGCACATTCGGTGCCTGAACACCTGCTGCACCGCGCCCTCTAGCTCCACCTCTACCAGCACCAGCTCCTCTGCCTCTACCAGCACCTCTACCTCTGCCAGCACCTCCACCTCGACCACGTCCAGCATTTGCCTGAACTGGTGGTGCGTTCTGATCGACTTCCATAGAAATCGCATCATCAGCCACAGCTTCTTGCTCTGCCGCAGCACGAGCACGAGTACGAATAACGTTGTCCATATCCTAAGATTGAACAACAACAATTTAAATAACAGATATTTCATACCCAAGTATGAACAAAACAAGCAACATATAGGATTTCCCAAGAAATCAACAGCAATAAAATGTTCACCCAAGTGAAATAGCATTATCAATTAAAAACATCAAATCAACAAATAATGACTGACTCGACGCAATCCTATTGGTGTAGGCAGAATGTTTTAAAATCAAAAGATGACGTTTTTAAAGACATGACAGAATCCTATATCCGCAGTAGTTCCTAAGACACAACCAAACTTAACAGAGTAAACACATAGCAAGCAATGGCCTTGGTTTGAAACCAAAGCTCTGATACCAAGTTTGTCACGACCCATTTTCATGAATCGCGGCCGGCGCTAGGGTATGGGTAATGTAGTACCGAAACCCGTAGCTAGCCTCCCATATAAAGCATAAACACATAAACCTGCAGAAAACCAATGCTCGGGGGCAACCGAGACTTCAACCTAATCTAGCAGATATAATAATCAACAATTAATATAACATGCTTATCCAATTCTGAGTCTAAAATAGATTTATCATGAACCAATATAAATAATATAACATGCCAAAGCAATATAACCAGTCGAACCAATCCGACATAATGAATAATAATAACAAGGACGTCTAGTTACTACTGCGGTCTAAGAATAAAACAGTTTTACAATTTTATTAAAATAAAAGGAACCTCCGAGGAAAAGTAAATGCGGAGATCACCAGACTCTCTCAGATAACAACCCTGGGGAAAATTGGGAAAACAACGGGGTCAGATATACTGAGATGAGTTCATACCACTATCTACATTTATTAAGTGGAAAACCTTTAAAACGTTTAAAACATTTAATAACGATATTACGGATAATAGTTGGAACCCTAATCCACAATTCTAAATAATAATCATAATCCAATAGGTCTGGTCCCGAGAGCTGAGCTACACCGAGTTACCACTAACCACACTTATACCAGAGTCCCGAGAGCTGAGCTACACCGAGTTACTCTACCTGGTCCCGAGAGCTATGCTCACACCGAGTTACCACATTTCCATATATACCTTACCCAGATCAATACCGGTGCGCACGCAGTCCTAATGATGCCCATTAGGTAGCACGTTCCAACTAAGAGCCATAATATAAAAACAGTTCGAAATATACGTACAGTATATATATTTAATATTAAAATAACCATTTACTTAATAAAGCGGTAAATAGTAAATATAAACTCACTGCTTGCTAATCCACGTGAAATACCGGCAAGCAACTAACTCTGATTCGCCTCAGAAGCACGAACAGAAGACGAGTCTAGACAAATAAAATAATTATTAAAATCAGACCCTAACTCTAGAGAGTACTAGACATCACATCAGACTAGCACAATTAACACGTAGTAAATAAGCAATCCAAAATAACACATATATATACAAAAGGTAATAAAGCCCAAATAATATAGGTCTATTGAGTTCCCGCTTAAAATCCAATATATAAATATTATTTAAAAACTTTAAATAATAAATAATTTCCAAATAGTGGGTTAGCCGAGTTATCATAAACTACCAAGCTAACCTCACTTGTCGAGTGACCCAAGTCTAACCCGACTCAAAACAATTATCAAATATAAACCCAAGTTTATATTTATAAAACAATTTAACAAAAATAATAATCCAATTTAAAAGCGGAACTCAATAACTTCAATGTCAAGTAACCCAAGTTACGAACCAAAAACTTAATTGTATAAGTCAAATAAAAATTCCGGGACCAAATTGTATTTTAACCAAGTAGGGACTGAATGGTACTTTTGCCAATTAGGGGCTAAATTGCACTTTAGCCAATTTGATTTCCAAAAATCAAATTAATTACTTATATTTGTATTTAAAACAAAATATAAACTTAACCAACCAAAATCCACTTATTTAATTTATAAGATAAGTTTAGGGGCTAAATTGTCATTTAACCAATTTCGTGCCAAATTGATATTTGAATTAAATAGAATCACCCGAGTAATTATATTAACTTAATTATGATTAACTGTAGCTTTCTATTTTTAATTTGTGAATCAAATAAAATCCAAGTATTTTTGTAAAGTTTAACTCTAAGGATTTATTTGATTTGAACAAAACATTTTGGTGATTAACCTAGGTAATTATCCATCTTCTCTATTTGAAATAATATGAACCCCGCCCCACATGAAACTTCAACAGCAACCCCATCTCAAACCAAAACAGTAGGTACAATCATCAAAAACAAACTTGTATCTAACCATTTTGATCAAACAAAGCATGAGATTAAGGTTTGCAAATCACATGGATCAAGCCAAAGCAAAAGCAAGAACTGATCTTAATCACTTAACAAATCCCATAACAGAAACACCAAGAATCATAATACGGCAGAAACAACAAAACCAAAACAGAGATTATAAACTCACCCACGGCAACAATTAAATGATGGAACAAATACAAACCAAGAGCTATAACTATTTAACACTAATCATACCAAGGTTTAATCAACATGAATGAAGCAAACACAAAGCCAAAAGAGAAAGGAAATGGTTCGGCAGAAACATAAACTCAAGAACAGTATATAGCAAACAGAAAACGGAAACCGTACGGCGATTGAAACGAGATCGGCGGCGTACCGTTCAGCGAAAATGAGGTAGGGAAACGTAGATACGTGAGTCTAGATCGTCTGGAATCGAACGGAATCAATTTCGATCTAGAAACGAAAGAGAACGAACCAAATTACGCAATGACGTTCAAAAACGAAATCTGGAAATCATAAGAATCTGAAACTTACCGAACAGCGACCTTTGGCAGATGATAACGGCTTCGATACTCAGCGAAATGACAAGCGGAAAACGGCTAGGGTTTGTTTGCAGCGTGATGAAGGTTTTCTGTGAAGAAATCGACTTAAAAAGACGAAGGGAAGTGGGCCGTAAACGAGGTCGAAAAGGGCTGGGCGAAGGGGTGAGGGGCTGATATCATTTCACGAACGGAAAGGCAAAAATTTGGCCTGATCCCGTTCGGGAAAGGGCCTGGTCCCGAACGGGACCAGTGCAAATTTTGCACAGTCCCGTACGGGACAGGCACAGTCCCGTATGGGACCTTACGGGAAAACATCAGGTCTCTTACGAGACCTGGTTTATCCCTTGGTTCAACCATTTGGTTGAACCAAGACCCAAAGGAGAAGTTTATTTTTTTTTTAAAACCGAACCGAGGATGAATCGAACCACAATTAATTTACGAAACTTCAAATACCCCACAAAATACATCCGGAACCACGTCGGAAATTACAAAAATAAATTTAAAAATTTTACGGGATATTACATTTTGTAACATTTTAAACGTTTGGATTTGTTTCAAAACGTCTTAAATGTTTGCGTTAAATTGCTAAAAAGGTGAAAAGTTTGGATTTGTTTCGTAATGTTTTAAAAGTTTGGCTTAAATCGCTAATAGGGTGAAACGTTTGGATTTATTTCGTAACATTTTAAACGTTTGGATTTGTTTCATAACGTTTTAAATGTTTGGATTTGTTTCATAACATTTTAAACGTTTGGCTTAAATTGCTAAAATGGTGAAACGTTAGGATTTGTTTCGTAACGTTTTAAATGTTTGGCTTAAATCGCTAAAAAGGGGAAACGTTAGGATTTGTTTTGTAACGTTTTAAACGTTTGGATTTGTTTCGTAACGTTTTAAATGTAAGGCTATAATAGCTAAAAAGGTTAAACGTTAGGATTTGTTTTGTAACATTTTAAACGTTTGGATTTGTTTCGTAACGTTTTAAACGTTTCTCTTAAATAGCTAAAAAGGTGAAAAAATTGGATTTTATTCGTAATGCTTTAAACGTTTGGCTTAAATCGCTAAAAAGGGGGAACATTTGGATTTCTTTCGTAACGTTTTAGACGTTTGGATTTGTGTCATAACGTTTTAAACGTTTGGAATTTTTTCGTAACGTTTCAGACGTTTTGATTTGTTTAGTTGTCACGACCCAAATTATTGAGCTGCGACCGGCGCTAGAGAATGAAAGTGGTTGCTCCAAATCCTGTAGCAAGCCTAGAACCACAATAAATTTTTTGCAAATAAAATATATTATTATATAAAACGTCTTCGGAAAACTTCTTTAGATAATATAATTACAGAAATTCACATATCATGTTTCTTTCCTGAAAACGTTTGCAAAACGATTCGTAGAAACCAGGGTCTTACAAAACGATAGCCAATATCCAGCACCACCCTGTTTCTAGTCATGATCACAACCAATTCCACTCGCAGCAATTGGTATAAGAATCAAACGGATAAAACATTATCTCTATAGACAAATTACTTATAAAACCATATAAGAGTTTACATTTAAATATATATGAACTCGTACTAACTACTGCAGCTCTATATGAACTCGTACTTTGTGCAAGCCAAGCAACTTCTGAAACAAAGGAGATGGTCTTTCTTATCCGACTCTGTTCACCTGAAAGATAATAGTGAGGGGTCAGTATTTGGGAAAATACTGAGTGAGCTTGCAAATTACTAACGATATTACCAAAATATAGCATCGCATGTTTAAAACGTAAGTAAATCAATACATGATACAAGAAAATAACATTACGTTCTCAGGCGTTAGATCCGACCGAAACCCTAATCTTAAGCTTCTAACTCCTCTTACTGTATTGTGTTCATATCGACTCACTTCGTATAGAATCGATTCAATCCAACTGGTCCAGTCTCGAGATAATTCAACCGAGTTCAACCGCGACCAATCACTTAATCCCAAGTCGTGGGTCCCGAGATAGTTCGAACGAGTTCAACCCACTAGATACGGGTCCCGGGATAGTTCCACCGAGTTCAATCTCGTATCTCTTATTCACATTCCATTTTTCATATTAAACCTCATGTGCATTCATATTATCAATAACAATCTAGACACGATAGACTGACTCAATTACTGGTGATCACACAGCCTATTGACACCCAATAGGTAGTTAGTTTATTCGGATCGCACACCAGATTCATATATTCAAAACAATCGATAAAACAATATATCATACAATCAAATCATATAAATGCGATGTAATTGATAGTAATAATCATAATATATGAAATAGATTTTATAAAATAATACTCAAAAGTAAAAATGCAACTCACAGTGACCGCTATCCAAATAATAATATTATTCTCCAATCACATAAGTTCCATGCGCTACTTAATCCTTTATCTATCCCAGCTCGTCGGTCTGGTAGCTCGTCCATACGTCAATTACCTATTTACATCATACATACGTTTAATTCATAAACGTAAGCTTAGTATACGTAAGCTTAGTATCAAAACCTTAAGTTATAAAGTTAGGTTAACGCGATCTTATTCCAAATATGACTCTTATCTTTGATAACCTCTTAATCGTATTCGACGCTTTATGAACACTATCTTTTGTATTCATTTGATCATATAACCTTTTTGACATTTTTACTATAACTAATTACCTAAAACGTCAAGCTCAACTTTTAATTTATGACTTTCGAGATCCGTGATTCATCTTTAAGGTCTAACGCACTTAAAATAAAAAACCTAGGTCGAATAGGGGCAAAAATGCCCAATAAGTACTTAGTGTAAGCTGTACGGTCGCACAGCAGATACCGTGCGTCCGTACAGCTTCTGCTGTGCGACGCACAGCATCTGCTATGCTCGCGCAAAGTAGCCAAACGTTTATAAATGTTACGAAACACCTTTCTGTGTTAGTAACATCATGCAATCCTCGCCACCTACTTAACATCTCTACGCCTATTATCCCATATCAAAGATATAAATAACTCGTTATATCAAATGAACGGTCTAGTCCAAAATTAACTAGATAAGGTTCTCGCCAATATAAATCAGCCAACTTTAAAACATCATGAAATTCGAGTTGTACACACGACAAGGACTAAGCTTGACAAGACCATCAACCTTAACGAATCAATAAACACATACTCACATACTGATATTCCAAAGAATAAATCACTTTAACCTATGATAACGAATCTCCAAGTTACATACAAACCGACTAATTCAGAAAGATCCTTCCACTCATACAATAAGAAAACATACAGCCCGAAGTTACCCAAAGTAACTAACACCAACATACATACAAATTTTTTTTTACACAAACCAAATTTTTATGCCGCACACAAAAGGTTCAACAATTAGATGAAGCGAAATCAAATTTTTTTACAACAAAAATTCACAATCAGTATTGACCAACCAACCTTTGTTGTCGAAACCTACTCATCGCGATTCTCAAATCAACTAACTCATAAATCCGAACCAAACTAAAATTCTCAAAATTGTTTCACCAAAAATAACTGTAACCTTGCTAAGAAGAGATCACCTAGATCACATTCGCCGTAATCGGGTCATTGGTTATGCTCAAAACCAAACTTATAGGGAAATAGTTCAAATCACAAAACATTACAACTTCCCACTTCTCTTTAAAAGATTTTAATATCTTATAACTCCTTTTATATTTAAAATCAAAATACTTTTACTATTGGAAAAACCTCCAATTTGTGAACACATCAACATTTTCAAAATATCCGTATTTTGAATTCCGGAGTTACACCTTAGTTTCAATATAAGTTTGTAAATATATAAAATAGTTCAACTAACAAAATTTTTATTCTCTTTAAATCAATGCTTGATAAAAATTTATCCTTTTGTCAAAATAGAAAATATTTGTAAAGAAAATCTTTTTTTTTTCACACAATATTTTTATACGAGTATACCAAAACATTATACAAAACGAATATGTAAAAACAAACTTCCTTTAAAATCACGGCGTAAACACACACGTCGAGCATAACCAAATCTCTTAATCTAATAACCTCAATTCATAAATCGTAAGCTAACACAAAGGCCTTCCAAACCGACCTCAAAATCCTATCATACTTATTATAATAATAACTCGAGTGCAATGTTATATTCATTCTTACTCCCTACCAAGTACAAAATTTGTTATACAACAAACCAATCACTCATAACATAATCATCCTCAATTCACCACCATCATCACAGAGTATTTTGTCTAGCTACCCTTCAGTAACAGTTTCAAAATCATTTGAAATCCAACCTTATAAATATATTTATCCCAAAGTGACTCGCGAGTTCGTTTCAAAACATTTTTCTCAAAAATTCTTTATTGCCGAAATCCATTTTACATAATTGTGCGCCAGGGTGATGACACCTTTCATCCCCAAATAGTTGCATCCAACTCTAACCATTTCAATGCACGTGATGCATGTACTATTATGCATGTACAAATTACTTATTTTCTTATTATTTAGTGAACATACTTAGTGCTCAATGAAATCCCCTATTCGTGACATACAAAAATGCATGTTCATGATATGTCTGGGCATAATTACGTGATAAAAACATTTCAAATACTTTCAATAAGTTTCATTTGAAATCAGTTTATTAATAAAACATTTGCTAGACGTTTCACTCTGTGAGATGTGCACTCGATAACCTCAAAAACATTTCTCAATCCTTACTTGCAATCTACCAAATCATGTGATACTAACATAACAATTCAAACCGATAACTACTATAAAATCTCTTATGCGACAAAAAACTTTCACTAAGCTTAAACTTAACTCAAGGAAAAACAATATATCACCTACGTTTCTACAAAACAAACCACCAGTTCCCGCATCGCATCATCCAATCTGGATGAAAAACGCCAGTGTATTAATACACCGATCTATCTCTTCGAATAAGAATTTCCAACATCTTTGTCCAAGATATTCAAAAACCACCAAAGAAACACTTTCTTCATCTTACTCATATCGAAACCCCAAAATCTCAAATCCACAAAATAACACACCAAACCCAGCATAATCCAAAACCGAAACTAAAGCAATACAGGGTCTAAATGAAGGTCCTACTCATAAAATAAAACCATACACCAAGGTAAGCCAACCATGACCACGTGAAATAATTCATCTCACGTGCTACTCCGCACGAAGAGATAAAACAAAAACAATTAACATAGTTCAACCAAACATGTGAGGTATACAAACCATAAACCTCCCAAGCACGCCATTAAGCACAATAACCCAAACATACTTAAAGGACGAATCAAGACATGATACAATAAATTTCGAATCTCCGTAACAAAATAAACCTATAATATATCATCTTTTAAAAGTACGTATCAAAATTCATTTTGAAGTTTAAAGTCAACCAGAAGACTTCCAAATTTTAGTTGAGCCCCACGGTTAAAAGCAAAATCAATATCCGAAAATATCTCCTCAATTAAACAATTGCTTTAAAATTTCCAAAGTATCTCAATCCATAAAACCATCTAGTTAGCCGAGTCATTACAACTACCAAGCTCAACTCCCAAATTTGGGTGACCTAAGTCAATCCCAAAACCACCATTTTTAAAACTTATTCAAAATATTTATAAATCCGGAAAAAGTCTTTTAAATAAAATTAAAAAAAAAAACAATCTCAACCTTTTCAAAATAAGAGCTCAAGCAACCCAAGTATCGAAATCAACTCAAAATCTTAAGTGAGAAAATCTTTGATCTCAAACTATCATTTTGTAAACACCTAAGCAAGCCAAACATAATTACCAAATATATGACCAAACGACGCTTCAAACGTCGACATACCACAACATGGTAAAATAACAGCCAAAAATATTAAATTCTCAATACGGTGGGAAAAGCTCATAAATAATATTATTTTAAAAACAACCGTTTGTCAACACCAAGTCTAACGTAAGATTCTAAGATACGAGAAACTCATTTTACTTGCAAAGTAACCAAAAATCACATTTTTCAATGTACTATGACCAGACCGCTCATCCGGCCCTCGTGTCAAAATAAAAACCAAATCAAAATAATTTTCTTAATAAAACTATAAAACCATCGTGCGGTCAAACAGCATAAACCCACAAAACATGCTTAAAGATTTGACACGAAATCTTTTAGAAACCACACAAGGCCAACGCCTAACGTATCATAGTACGTGCCAACGTATTTAGCACTCAATAACACAACCAAACCAAACTGTACTCACCAACAAGGTGAAATCAATCAAATTATAATCAAAATCATCCAAAGGCGTAAAAGCCAACAACTAATCACCCAAGGTAAACATCATATAGGGCACAACAGCCAACAAAGCATCACCCGAAGTAAACACCATATAAGGTACAACACCAACAAAACATCACCGAAAGTATATCTCATATATGGTACAACAGCCAACAAATCACCCAATGTATAAGCAATAAACATTCCAAAGTAAAGCATCAGTAACACATAAGACCGACACTCAACATTCCTATAGGTGAAGGTAGAAAGTTTTGAAAACCAAAAGATGACGTTTTAAAGACAAGACTTGAATCCTAATTCCGCAGTAGATCCTATGACACAACAACAGCACTTAACATGCCTTTAAGCAGTAAACACATAACATGCAAAATGGCCTTGGTTTGAAACCAAAGCTCTGATACCAAGTTTGTCACGACCCATTTTCATGAATCGCAACCGGCGCTAGGGTATGGGTGATGTAGTACCGAAACCCGTAGCTAGCCTTCCATATATCACATAAACACATAAACCTGCAGAAAACCAATGCTCGGGGGCAACCGAGACTTCAGCCTAAAACTAACAGTTATAATATTCAACAGTTTATATAACATGCTTATTCAATCCCGAGCCTAAAATAGGTTTATCATCAACCAATGTAAATAATATAACATGCCAAAGCAATAAAACCAGTCGAACCAATCCGACAAAAATATAATAATAATAAAGACGTCTAGTTACTACTGCGGTCTAAGAATAAAACAGTTTATAGTTTTATTAAAAATAAAAGAAACCTCCGAGGAAAAGTAAATGCGGAGATCACCAGACTCTCTCAGATCATAACCCTGGGGAAAATTGGGAAAACAACGGGGTCAGATATACTGAGATGAGTTTATACCACTATCTACATTTATTAAGTGGAAAACCTTTGAAACCGTTTAAAACGTTTAAATACGATATTACGAATAATAGTTGGAACCCTAATCCACAATTCTAAATAATAAACATAATCCAACAGGTCTGGTCCCGAGAGCTGAGCTACACCGAGTTACCACTGACCACACTTATACCAGAGTCCCGAGAGCTGAGCTAAACCGAGTTACTCTACTTGGTCCCGAGAGCTATGCTCACACCGAGTTACCACATTACCATAATTACCTTTCCCAGATCATTACCGGTGCGCACGCAGTCCTAATGATGCCCATTAGGTAGCATGTTCCAACTAGAAGTCATAATATAAAAACAGTTCGAAATATACGTACAATATATATATATTTAATATTAAAATAACAATTTACTTAATAAAGCGGTAAATAGTAAGCACAAACTCACTGCTTGCTTGTCCACGTGAAACTTGGCAAACAGCTAACCCTGCGTAGACTCCGAAGCACGAGCAGTGGACGGGTCTAAAACATATATAAGTCAAAATCCGAACAATCCCTAACTCTAAGAATACTAAACTCCACATAGGACTAGCATCTTGAACACAACTAAAGTACAACCCAAGTAAGGTAAACATCCATGTACCAAACAAACCAAAGAATTCATATCATTCACTTTAAACAATTTAGGCAAGTTAGCTTAGATGAGTTCTTATCCTTAAAAGCAAAACAGAAGTCCTTTCCATAACTTAAAGTTCTTTTAAACCAAAGAGTTTTCCAAAGTAGTGTGTTAGCCTTAACTGCAGTATAGCTCAACACAACAAGTCGGACGACCCAAGTCTAACCCGACCCAACCATAAGCCAAAGTGAAAACCAGAGTTCAAAACCAATCCTTAAATAAAACCAAAGTCATTTGAAAGTAAGAACTCAATCCCTAGCTTAACAATGCCAACCTTAAAAGCAATAAGCCACATAGCTTGCCAACACTTGGCAAGTTTCACCCAAAGTATACATCACTTAAAAATGTCACCTTAAATGAAATCAATTGGATTTAAACACCTTTTAAAGGTTTAAACTTAAATCTGAAATATTAACTTATACATAACACCTTTGTAAAATTGACCATAACTTATATACCATTTCAACCATCGATTACCAAACAACATAAGATAAAACTAACATTTTATAAATGTCCAAAATAGTTTATAAAACGTATTTACATCCATTAACAATTTGATCAAAACCAATATTAAGGCAAAGGACTCAAATAATCAAATTTGGCAATTTGCCGAAAATTGCCTAAACTAGCCAAACGATTCAAAACCAACAATCGATGAACCAAAGTATGTTACTACTGATTTAAAAACATCAAAACATCATATAGAAAATATTAGATCAGTAGGTATAGCATTTGAAAACCAATTTGCAATCGTAGCGTTTAACTTTCGTAAAATTGTCAATTTCGCAAATCGTAGAGATTTTTACAACATAGATCAAACCCAAATCTCACTTCAAGATCCTAACTCATAAGATCATTAGCTATTGTAGTATAACCACATAATATCCCAAATAACTCAGATTCAACACTTTAACAAATCACTAAACGAATCAATTTCATACAAACCTAGAATTAGCCAATTCGTTGTTTAAATCATGCAAATCCAATTCCAATCATGATACATCATATTATAATCATATTAAAATCCATTTAAAACATAATATTCAAATCATAAATCTCAGACCATTAATCATAAAGTTCCAAACTCCAAAACACCCTAAATCATGCAATTCTACGCAAAACACAAGACAACGATTCACCAATACATAAGAGATGGAAATAATTACCTTAGAATGGAGAATAACAAGATTATATAAGTATTAAACCCTAGGTAAGGGTCTGGACCAGAAGCAACAAGAGTCACAATCACACCAACGAAGAACACCACAAGCAAAACGCGTAGAAATCGCAAAACGGATAAACAATCACCAATCAATTGTTAAAAACCATCAAGGATCATAAAGGAATGATAAAAATAGGGTTTATCTGAGTGTAGGGTCGCATTAGGTCTGATAGGATGAAAAAGGGCTGAAAGAATCGAGTTAAGGAGCTATTTATAACAAAACAGCGAACCCTACAGTGCCGCGTCGCGCCCGAGATGACTGAATCGCGCCCGTGATGGTGTATCACGACCGTGATGCTCCTGTCACGCTCGTGATACACCCCCTGCTTCCAAAATTATTGATTTTCTGGGCCTTAAGCCCAAGGTCGATCCACACGGCCCGAACCACACTCAAAACAAGCCCAAACATCGAAATAACTATTGTGCAACCTAAACCAATGTTCCAAGGAAGTAAACCACCAAACATTAACCCAAAACACATTGAAAAACTCATCGTAACAAGCCGAAAAAATACGGGGTGTTACACCACTCAAACTTAAAACCTTGAGTGGACTTAACACCTTTCTGTGTTAATCCAAAAATGCAAAATGTTTGGATTTGTTTCATAACGTTTGTAAAAAAATCCAAACATTTCACATTTATAGATGTTCAATCCAAACGTTTACAAACGTTACGAAACAAAAACCAAGTGTTTCACCTTTTTAGCAATTTAAGCAAAATGTTTACAAACGTAACGAAAAAAATCCAAGCATTTTACCTTTTTATCAATTTAATCCAAACGTTACGAAAAAAATCCAAACGTTTCACCTTTTAAGCGATTTAAGCCAAACATTTACAAAGGTTATGAAACAAATCCAAACGTTTCACTTTTTTAGCGATTTAAGCCAAATGTTTACAAACATTACGAAACAAAACCAAACGTTTCACCTTTTTGCGATTTAAGCCAAATGTTTTTCAACGTTACGGAACAAATCCAAACGTTTCACCTTTTGAGCGATTTAAGCCAAATGTTTACAAAGGTTATGAAACAAATCCAAACGTTTCACCTTTTTAGCGATTTAAGCCAAACATTTACAAACATTACGAAACAAATCCTAACGTTTCACCTTTTGAGCGATGTAAGCTAAACGTTTACAAAGGTTACGAATCCAATCCGAACGTGTCACCTTTTCAGCAATTTAAGCAAAACGTTTACAAACGTTACGAAAAAAATCCAAACGTTTCACCTTTTTAACGATTTAACCCAAACGTTTACAAAGGTTATGAAACAAAAAAAAACGTTTCTACTTTGTAGCGATTTAAGCCCAATGTTAACAAAGGTTACAAAACAAATCCAAACGTGTCACCTTTTTAGCAATTTAAGCCAAACGTTTACAAACGTTACGAAACAAATCCAAACGTTTTACCTTTTTAGCGATTTAAGCCAAAGGTTTATAAATGTTATAAAACAAAACCAAACGTTTAAAACGTGGAGAAACAAATCCAAACGTTTCTTATTTTTAGATATTTAAGTCAAACGTTTACAAACAATACGAAACAAAACCAAGCGTTTCACCTTTTTAGCAATTTATTGCAAACTTTTACAAACATCACGAAAAAAATCCAAGCGTTTATCTTTTTTAGCAATTTAAGCAAAACGTTTACTGACGTTACGAAACAAATCCAAGCATTTCACCTTTATAGCAATTAAAGCCAAACATTTACAAACGTTATGAAACAAATCCAAAAATTTCACCTTTTTAGCGATTTAAGCCAAACGTATATAAACGTATGAAACAAATCCAAACGTTTCACCTTTTTAGCGATTTAAGCCAAATGTTTACAAAGGTTACGAAACAAATCCAAATTTTTCATCTTTTCAGCAATTTAAGCAAAACGTTTGCGAACGTTATGAAACAAATCCAAACGTTTCACCTTTATAGCGATTTAAGCCAAACGTTTACAAAGGTTATGAAACAAAACGTCTAAAACGTTACGAAACAAATCCAAGTGTTTCAACTTTTTAACAATTTAAGCAAAACGTTTACAAACGTTACGAAACAAATCCAAGCGTTTCACCTTTTTTGCAATTTAAACCAAACGTTTAAAATGTTACGAAACAAATCCAAACGTTTCACATTTATAGCAATTTAAGCCAAACGTTTACAAACGTTACGAAACAAATCTAAACGTTTCACCTTTTTTGCGATTTAAGCCAGACGTTTACAAACGATACAAAACAAATCCAAACGTTTCACCTTTTTAGCGATTTAAGCCGAACGTTTACAAACGTTAGGAAATAAAACCAAACGTTTCCCACGTTTTGCGATTGAACCAAACGTTTTCAAACGTTACGAAACAAATCCAAGACGTTTCCCCTTTTTAGAGATTTAAGCCAAACGTATACAAACATTATGAAACAAATCCAAACGTTTCCCCTATTTAGCGATTTAAGCCAAACGTTTACAAACGTCATGAAACAAATCCAAACGTTTCCCCTTTTTAGCGATTTAAGCCAAACGTTTACAAAGGTCAGGAAACAAATCCAAATGTGTCACCTTTTTAGAAGTTTGAGCAAAACATATACCAAAGTTATGAAACAAATCCAAACGTTTCACCGTTTTAGTGATTTGAGCCAAATGTATACAAACATTATGAAACAAATCCAAATGTTTAAGCTTTTTATCGATTTAAGCAAAACGTTTACAAACGTTACAAAACAAATCCAAACGTTTCCCCTCTTTAGCAATTTAAACCAAACATTTACAAAGGTTACGAAACAAATCCAAACGTTTCCCTTTTTTAGCAATTAAAGGAAAACATTTACAAACGTTACGAAACAAATCCAAACGTTTCACCTTTTTAGCGATTTAAGCCAAATGTTTACAAAGGTTACGAAACAAATCCAATTTTTTCATCTTTTCAGCAATTTAAGCCAAACGTTTGCAAACGTTACGAAACAAATCCAAACGTTTCACCTTTATAGCGATTTAAGCCAAACGTTTACAAAGGTTATGAAACAAAACGTCTAAAACGTTACGAAACAAATCCAAGTGTTTCAACTTTTTAACAATTTAAGCCAAATGTTTACAAACGTTACGAAACAAATCCAAGCGTTTCACCTTTTTTGCAATTTAAACCAAACGTTTAAAATGTTACGAAATAAATCCAAACGTTTCACATTTGTAGGAATTTAAGCCAAACGTTTACAAACGTTACGAAACAAATCTAAACGTTTCACCTTTTTTGCGATTTAAGCCAGACGTTTACAAACGATACAAAACAAATCCAAACGTTTCACCTTTTTAGCGATTTAAGCCGAACGTTTACAAACGTTAGGAAACAAAACCAAACGTTTCCCATGTTTTGCGATTGAACCAAACGTTTTCAAACGTTACGAAACAAATCCAAAACGTTTCCCCTTTTTAGAGATTTAAGCCAAATGCATACAAACATTATGAAACAAATCCAAATGTTTCCCCTATTTAGCGATTTAATTCAAACGTTTACAAACGTCATGAAACAAATCCAAACGTTTCCCCTTTTTAGCGATTTAAGCCAAACGTTTACAAAGGTCAGGAAACAAATCCAAACGTGTCACCTTTTTAGCAGTTTGAGCAAAACATTTACAAAAGTTATGAAACAAATCCAAACGTTTCACCTTTTTAGCGATTTAAGCCAAATGTATACAAACATTATGAAACAAATGCAAATGTTTAAGCTTTTAATCGATTTAAGCAAAACGTTTACAAACGTTACCAAACAAATCCAAACGTTTCCCCTCTTTAGCAATTTAAACCAAACATTTACAAAGGTTACGAAACAAATCCAAACGTTTCCCCTTTTTAGCAATTAAAGGAAAACATTTACAAACGTTATGAAACAAATCCAAACGTTTCACCTTTTTAGCGATTTAAGCCAAATGTTTACAAAGGATACGAAACAAATCCAATTTTTTCATTTTTTCAGCAATTTAAGCCAAACATTTGCAAACATTACGAAACAAATCCAAACGTTTCAACTTTATAGCAATTTAAGCCAAACGTTTACAAAGGTTATGAAACAAAACGTCTAAAACGTTATGAAACAAATCCAAGTGTTTCAACTTTTTAACAATTTAAGCCAAACGTTTACAAACGTTACGAAACAAATCCAAGCGTTTCACCTTTTTTGCAATTTAAACCAAACGTTTAAAATGTGACGAAATAATTCCAAACCTTTCACATTTGTAGCAATTTAAGCCAAACGTTTACAAACGTTACGAAACAAATCTAAGCGTTTCACCTTTTTTGCGATTTAAGCCAGACGTTTACAAACGATACAAAACAAATCCAAACGTTTCACCTTTTTAGCGATTTAAGCCGAACGTTTACAAACGTTAGGAAACAAAACCAAACGTTTCCCATGTTTTGCGATTGAACCAAACGTTTTCAAACGTTACGAAACAAATCCAAAACGTTTCCCCTTTTTAGAGATTTAAGCCAAACGTAGACAAACATTATGAAACAAATCCAAATGTTTCCCCTATTTAGCTATTTAAGCCAAACGTTTACAAACGTTATGAAACAAATCCAAACGTTTTCCCTTTTTAGCGATTTAAGCCAAACGTTTACAAAGGTTAGGAAACAAATCCAAATGTGACACCTTTTTAGCAGTTTGAGCAAAACATTTACAAAAGTTATGAAACAAATCCAAATGTTTCACCTTTTTAGCGATTTAAGCCAAATGTATACAAACATTATGAAACAAATCCAAACGTTTAAGCTTTTTAGGGATTTAAGCAAAACGTTTACAAACGTTACAAAACAAATCCAAACGTTTCCCCTCTTTAGCAATTTAAACCAAACATTTACAAAGGTTACGAAACAAATCCAAACGTTTCCCCTTTTTAGCAATTAAAGGAAAACATTTACAAACGTTACGAAACAAATCCAAACGTTTCACCTTTTTAGCAATTTAAGCCTAACGTTTACAAAGGCTAAGAAACAAAACCAAACGTTTCACCTTTTTAGTGATTTAAGCCAAACGTTTACAAAGGTTACGAAACAAATCCAAACGTGTCACCTTTTTAGCAATTTAAGCCAAACGCATACAAACGTTACGAAACAAATCAAACGTTTCACCTTCTTAGCGATTTAAGCCAAATGTTTACAAACGTTACGAAACAAATACAAACGTTTCATATTTTTAGCGATTTAAGACGAACGTTTACAAACGTTACGAAATAAAACCAAACATTTCAAACGTTACAAAACAAATACAAACGTTTCACCTTTTTAGCGATTCAAGCGAAATGTTTAAAACGTTATGAAACAGATCCAAACGTTTCACCTTTTTAGTGATTGAAGCCAAACGTTTACAAATGTTATACAAAACAAATCCAAATGTTTCACATTTTTAGCAGTTTAAGCCAAACATTTACAAACGTTACGAAATAAAAACTAAACGTTTCACCTTTTTAGCAATTTAAGCAAAATGTTTACAAACGTAACAAAACAAATCCAAGCATTTTAGCTTTTTAGAAATTTAATCCAAACGTTTACAAACGTGACGTAACAAATCCAAGCGTTTCACCTTTTTAGTAATTTAAGCCAAACATTTACAAACGTTACGAAACAAATCCAAACGTTTCACCTATTTAGCGTTTTAAGCCGAATGTTTACAAACGTTTCGAAACAGAACCAGACGTTTCACCTTTTAATGATTTAAGCCGAACGTTTACAAACGTTA
Organism: Mercurialis annua; assembly: GCF_937616625.2. Classification (NCBI taxonomy): domain Eukaryota; kingdom Viridiplantae; phylum Streptophyta; class Magnoliopsida; order Malpighiales; family Euphorbiaceae; genus Mercurialis; species Mercurialis annua. The sequence continues at coordinate 36,919,891 of NC_065574.1, read as the reverse complement.
CGATACAAAACCAATTGTTCCACCTTTTTGGCGATTTTAGCCAAACGTTTACAAACATCAGGAAACAAATCCAAGCGTTTCACGTTTTTAGCAATTTAAACCAAATGTATACAAACGTTAGGAAACAAATCCAAAAATTTCACCTTTTTAGCGATTTAATCCAAACGTTTACAAACGGTACGAAACAAATCCAAACATTTCACGTTTTTAGCGATTGAAGCCAAACGTTTACAAAAGTTACGAAACAAATCGAAACGTTTCCCATTTTTAGCAATTTAAGTCAAACATTTACAAATGCTACGAAACAATACCAAGCGTTTCACCTTTTTATCAATTTAAGCCAAACGTTACGAAACAAATCCAAACTTTTCACCTTTTTTGTCATTTATGCCAAATGTTTACAAACGTTACGAAACAAAACCAAACGTTTCACCTTTTTTGCGATTTAAGGCAAATGTTTTTCAACGTTACGGAACAAATCCAAACGTTTCACCTTTTTAGCGATTTAAGTGAAACTTTTACAAACGTTATGAAACAAATCCAAACGTTTCACCTTTTTAGCGATTTAAGCCAAACATTTACAAACGTTAAGGAAACAAATTCAAACGTTTCACCTTTTTAGCGATTTAAACTAAACGTTTACAAAAGTTACGAATCCAATCCAAACGTGTCACCTTTTCAGCAATTTAAGCAAAACATTTACAAACGTTACGAAAAAAATCCAAATGTTTCACCTTTTTAACGATTTAAGTCAAACGTTTACAAAGGTTATGAAACAAAACAACACTTTTGTACTTTTTAGCGATTTAAGCCAAATTTTTACAAAGGTTACGAAACAAATCCAACCGTGTCACCTTTTTAGCAATTTAAGCCAAATGTTTACAAACTTTACGAAACAAATCCAAACGTTTTACCTTTTTAGCGATTTAAGCCAAACGTTTACAAACATTACGAAACAAAACCAAACGTTTAAAACGTTGAGAAACAAATCCAAACGTTTCACATTGTTAGCTATTTAAGTCAAACGTTTACAAACATTACGAAACAAAACCAAGTGTTTCACCTTTTTAGCAATTTAAGCAAAACGTTTACAAACGTCACGAAACAAATCAAAGCGTTTCACTTTTTTAGAAATTTAAGTAAAATGTTTACAAACGTTACGAAACAAATTCAAACGTTTCACCTATATAGCAATTTAAGCCAAACGTTTACAAACGTTATGAAACAAATCCAAAATTTTCACCTTTTTAGTGATTTAAGCCAAACGTATACAAACGTATGAAACAAATCCAAACGTTTACAAAGGTTACGAAATAAATCCAAATTTTTCATCTTTTCAGCAATTTAAGCCAAACGTTTGCAAACGTTACGAAACAAATCCAAACGTTTCACCTTTTTAGCGATTTAAGCCAAACGTTTACAAAGGTTATGAAACAAAACGTCTAAAACGTTACGAAACAAATCCAAGCGTTTCAACTTTTTAGCAGTTTCAACTTTTTAGCAATTTAAGCCAAACGTTTACAAACGTTACGAAACAAATCCAAGCGTTTCACCTTTTTAACAATTTAAACCAAACGTTTAAAATGTTACGAAACAAATCCAAACGTTTCACATTTGTTGCAATTTAAGCCAAACGTATACAAACATTATGAAACAAATCCAAACGTTTCACCTTTTTAGCGATTTAAGCCAAACGTTTACAAAATATTTCATAATGTTTGCAAACGTTTATTATGACCTCAAACGTTACACTCTGTGAGATGTGCACTCGATAACCCAAAAATATTTCTCAAATTCCTTACTTCCAACCTAGCAACATTCGATGCTATATAACAATTTAACCTGATAACTTCACTAAAACGTTATCAAATGAAGTATACAACTAACCTCAACCCAAACTGAAACTTATTCCCAAAGAATAACACATCAATACATTCCTACAAAACTTACCGCCAGCTCCCGCATTGTATCATTAATTGATGTAAACACCAGTGTATTAATACACCGATCTATCTTCTCGGGTCAGAATCTTCAATACCTTGCTAGTTTCCTCGTCTTCCTCCAATACACCGAAATAGTTTCCTCGTCTTCCTCGATATCGAAATCCAAAGATTTTGATCCACGATTCATACATCAAGGTAAGGCAACCATGATCAGATGAAATAAATCATCGCACGTGCTACTTCGCACGAAGAGGCGAAACTAAGCAATCAACTTAGTCCAACAGGTAAGCAAATTATACCATGCAATAAAATTCAAAAATATTATGATTTCTACAAACCATAAACTACGTACGTGTTGCCATTGAACACAATTATCTCACTCATACTTAAAAGAGAAATCAGGACATGCCACAATCTTTTTTTTTTTGAAATCTCATTGCAAAATCACCATGTAATTATATCATCCTTTAATAGTACGCTTCGAAATTCATTTTGAAATTAAAAGTCAAATACAAAACTTTCAAAATTTTAATTGAGCCCCAAGGTTAAAACAAAATCACAATTTATAAAAGTCTCTTCTTTTTAATCAATTGCTTTAAAACGATACTCAAGTATCTCAAACCATAAAAATCACTGAGCTAGCCGAGTCATCACAACTACCACGCTCAACTCCTAAATTTGGGTGATCCAAGTCGAACCCAAAATAAAGTTTATAAAACGTATTCAAAATATTTACAAATCCAGAAAATATTTTACTAAATATTTTCATCCTTTTGAACTTTGGGAACTGAACTTAAACCATCCGCTAAACGGTAGTTTAAAACTCAAGTGAGAAATTTTTTTATCACCAGCATTTATTCCGTAAATCCCAAAAATTTAAACTGCTAACGTACAACAACATGATAAAATAACTTCAACGGTAAATTTCTATAACAATGGCTCATTCATTAAATTTCATTTTAAAATCATCGCTTGTAAACACCAGAACAAACATAATATTTCAAAATACAAGAATTTCTTTTTACTGGTAACTCAACCAAAAATCTAACTTTTTAAGAATTTAAAATCAAACTTCTCTTATGATTCTATGTCAAAACACAAATCGGAATAAACAATATTCTTAATGAAAATTTTTAAATCAATATGTGGTCAAACAATGCATGACCATCAAACACGTTTTAAGGTTTAACCCAAAATCTCTTTAATAGAAAAACAAGGATAACGCCCAACATACGATCACATTTACTGATTTAAGCCGAAAGTTTACAAACGTTACGAAACAAAACCAAATGTTTCCCCTTTTTAGCGATTTAGTCCAAACGTCTACAAAGTTACGAAATAAATCCAATCGTTTCCCCATTTTAGCTACTTAAGCCAAACGTTTAAAACATTACGAAATAAATCCAAATGTTTCACCTTTTTTGCGATTTAAGCCAAACGTTTACAAACATTATAAGAAAAATCCAAATGTTTCACCTTTTTAGAGATTGAAGCCAAACGTTTCTTAACATTACGAAATAAATCCAAAGGTTTCACCTTTTTAGAAATTTATGCCAAACGTATACAAACGTTACAAAACAAAACCAAGTGTTTCACCTTTTTAACAATTTAAGTGAAACGTTTACAAACGTAACAAAACAAATCCAAGCGTTTCACCTTTTTAGCAATTTAAGCCTACCGTTTACAAACGCTACGAAACAAATCCAAGCGTTTCACCTTTTAAGAAATTTAAGCCAAACGTTTACATACGTTACGAAAAAATTCCAAACGTTTCACCTTTTTAGCGTCTTACGCCAAAAGTTTACAAACGGTACGAAAGAAATCCAAATGTCTCACCTTTTTAGCGATTTAAGCCAAACGTTTACAAACTCTACGAAACAAATCCAAACGTTTCACCTTTTTGGCGATTTAAGCCAAACGTTTACAAACGTTTACGAAACTAATCCAAACGTTTCACCTTTTTAGTGATTTAAGCCAAATGTTTACAAAAGTTACAAAACAAATCAAAACGTTTCCCCTTTTAAGCGATTTAAGCCAACCATTTACAAACGTTAAGAAACAAATTCAAACGTTTCACTTTTTTAGCGATTTAAGCCAAACTTTTACAAACATTACCAAACAAATTCAAACGTTTCACCTTTTTAGCGATTTAAGCCAAACCTTTACAAACGTTACAAAACAAATCCAAACGTTTCACCTTTTTAGCGATTTAAGGCAAACGTTTACAAACGTTACGAAACAAAACAAAACAAAACGTTTAAATCATTATGAAACAAATCGAAACATTTCCAATTTTTAGCAATTTAAGCCAAACGTTTACAAATGTTACGAACAAAACCAAGTGTTTCACCTTATTAGAAATTTAAGCAAAACATTTACAAAACGTTACAAAACGTTACAAAACAAATCCAAGCGTTTCTCCTTTTTAGAAATTTAAGCCAAACGTTTACGAACGTTGTGAAACAAATCCAAACGTTTCACCTTTTTAGCGATTTAAGCCAAATGTTTACAAACATTACGAAACAAATCCAAACGTTTCCCCTTTTTCGCGATTTAAGCCAAACGTTTACAAACGCTACGACGAAACAAATCCAAACGTTTCCCCTTTTTAGAAATTTAAGCCAAACGTTTACAAACGTTACGAAATAAATCCAAATGTTTCACCTTTTTTGCGATTTAAGCCAAACATTTATAAACGTTTACGAAACTAATCCAAACGTTTCCCCTGTTTAGCGAATTAAGCTAAACGTTTACAAGCGTTACAAAAGAAATTGAAATGTTTCACCTTTTTAGCGATTTAAGCCAAACGTTTACAAACATTATGAAACAAATCGAAACGTTTCACTTTTTTAGCTATTTAAGCAAAACTTTTACAAACTTTACGAAACAAATCCCAATGTTTCACCTTTTTAGCGATTTAAGGCAAACGTTAACAAACGTTACGAAACAAATCCAAACGTTTCACCTTTTTAGCGATTTAAGCCAAACAGTTACAAACGTTGCGAAACAAAACCAAACGTTTAAAACATTACGAAACAAATCCAAACGTTTCCCCTTTTTAACGATTTAAGCTAAACATTTACAAATGTTACGAACAAAACCAAGCGTTTCAACTTTTTAGCAATTTAAGCCAAACGTTTATAAAACGTTACAAAACAAATCCAATCGTTTCACATTTTTAGCAATATAAGCCAAACGTCACTAAGCTTTCCTCAAATTAAAGAAAGGTCACTAAAAAAACTTTTGTTACAAAATGGTCATTAAACTATACTTTTTATTAAAAAGAGATTCGGCCATATAAAACGTTGCGTTTTATGCAAAAATGCAACATTTTTGCTTACGTGGCAAGCCAAAATTACAAAAAGGAATATAGTTCATTGACCTTTTTGTAATAAAAGATATTATACAATGACTTTTTTGTAATTCACAAAAAATTAGTGTTCATTTTGTAACAACATAAACATTTTTGTAATAAAAGGTATAGTTCAACGACCATTTTGTAACAATAGTTTTTTAGTGACCTTTATGTAATTTGAGGAAAGCCTAGTGATCTACAGAATTAAATATCCTCTATATGTTTCACCTTTTTAGCGATTTAAGGCAAAGGTTTACAAAAGTTACGAAACAAATCCAAACATTTCACCTTTTTATCTATTTAAGCCAAACGTTTACAAAGGTTAAGAAACAAATCCAAATGTTTCACCTTTTTAGCAATTTAAGCCAAACATTTACAAACGGTACGAAACAAATCCAAGCGTTTCACCTTTTTAGCACTTTAAGCCAAACGTTTACAAACAGTACGAAACAAATCCAAGTGTTTCACCTTTTTAGCACTTTAAGCAAAACGTTTACAAACGTTACAAAACAAATCCAAGTGTTTAACCGTTTTAGCAATTTAAGCCAAACATTTACAAAACGATACAAAACAAATCCAAGCGCTTCACCTTTTTAGCAATTTAAGCCAAACGTTTACAAACGTTATGAAACAAATCCAAACGTTTCACCTTTTTAGCGATATAAGCCAAACTTTTACAAACGTTACGAAACAAATCCAAACGTTTCATTTTTTTAGCGATTTAAGCCAAACATTTACAAAGGTTACAAAACAAATCCAAACCTTTTCCCATTTTACCGATTTTAGCCTAACGTTAACAAACGTTACGAAACAAATCCAAACGCTTCACATTTTTAGCGATTTAAGCCAAACCGTTACAAACGTTAAGAAACAAAATCAAGAATTTCACCTTTTTAACAATTTAAACCAAACATTTATAAACGTCACGAAAAAAATCCAAGCGTTTCATCTTTTTAGCGATTTAAGCTAAAATTTTTCAAAAGTTACGAAACAAATCCTAGCGTTTTACCTTTTTAGCACTTTAAGCAAAACGTTTACAAACGCTAAAAAACAAATCCAAGCGTTTAACCGTTTTAGCAATATAAGCCAAACGTTTACAAACGATACAAAACAAATCCAAGCGCTTCACCTTTTTTGCAATTTAAGCCAAACGTTTTACAAACGTTACGAAACAAATCCAAACGTGTCACCTTTTTAGCGATATAAGCCAAACATTTACAAACGTTACAAAACAAATCCAAACTTTTTCCCGTTTTAGCGATTTTAGCCAAACGTTAACAAACGTTACGAAACAAATCCAAATGCTTCACATTTTTAGCGATTGAAGCCAAACCGTTACAAACGTAATGAAACAAAATCAAGAATTTCACCTTTTTAACAATTTAAACCAAACATTTATAAACGTCACGAAACAAATCCAAGCGTTTCATCTTTTTAGCGATTTAAGCCAAACTTTTTCAATAGTTACGAAACAAATCCCAGCGTTTTATCTTTTTTGCAATTTAAGCCAAACGTTTACAAACGTTGCGAAACAAATCCAAACGTTTCCCCTTTTTACTGATTTAAGCCAAACCTTTACAAACGCTACGAAACAAAACCAAACGTTTAACCTTTTTTGCTATTTAAGCCAAATCTTTAAAACGTTACGAAATAAATCCAAATGCTTACAAACATTACGGAAGAAAAATAAACGTTTCACATTTTTAGCAATTTAAGCCGAACGTTTACAAACGTTACAAAACAAATCGAAACGTTTATCCTTTTTAGCGATAGAAGCCAAACGTTTATAAACGTTACTAAAAAATTCCAAACATTTCCCCATTTTAGCGATTTAAGCCAAACGTTTATAAACATTATGAAACAAAACTAAACGTGTGCAAACGTTACGAAACAAATTAAAACGTTTACAAACGATACGAAAAAAATCCAAACCTTTCCCCATTTTAGCGATTTATGCCAAATGTTTACAAACGTTACGGAACAAATCCAAACGTTTCACCTTTTTAGCGATTAAAGCCAAACGTTTACAAATGTTACGAAACAAATCCAAACGTTTCACCTTTTTAGCGATTTAAGCCAAACATTTACAAACGTTACAAAACAAATCCAAACTTTTTCCCGTTTTAGCGATTTTACCCAAACGTTAACACACGTTACGAAACAAAACCAAACGTTTAAAACGTTACGAAACAAATCCAAACGCTTCACATTTTTAGCGATTTAAGCCAAACCGTTACAAACGTTAAGAAACAAAATCAAGAATTTCACCTTTTTAACAATTTAAACCAAACATTTATAAACGTCACGAAACAAATCCAAGCGTTTCATCTTTTAAGCGATTTAAGCCAAACTTTTTCAAAAGTTACGAAACAAATCCTAGCGTTTTACCTTTTTAGCACTTTAAGCAAAACGTTTTCAAACGTTACAAAACAAATCCAAGCGTTTAACCGTTTTAGCAATTTAAGCCAAACGTTTACAAACGATACAAAACAAATCCAAGCGCTTCACCTTTTTAGCAATTTAAGCCAAACGTTTACAAATGTTACGAAACAAATCCAAACGTTTCACCTTTTTAGCGATATAAGCGAACCTTTTACAAATGTTACGTAACAAATCCAAACGTTTCACCTTTTTAGCGATTTAAGCCAAACATTTACAAACGTTACAAAACAAATCCAAACTTTTTCCCGTTTTAGCGATTTTGGCCAAACGTTAACACACGTTACGAAACAAAACCAAACGTTTAAAAGGTTACGAAACAAATCCAAACGCTTCACATTTTTAGCGATTTAAGCCAAACCGTTACAAACGTTAAGAAACAAAATCAAGAATTTTACCTTTTTAACAATTTAAACCAAACATTTATAAACGTCACGAAACAAATCCAAGCGTTTCATCTTTTTAGCGATTTAAGCCAAACTTTTTCAAATGTTACGAAACAAATTCTAGCGTTTTACCTTTTTAGCAATTTAAGCCAAACGTTTACAAACGCTACGAAACAAAACTAAACTTTTAACCTTTTTTGATATTTAAGCCAAATCTTTAAAACGTTACGAAATAAATCCAAACGCTTACAAACATTACGGAAAAAAATTAATGTTTCACATTTTTAGCAATTTAAGCCGAACGTTTACAAACGTTACGAAACAAATCGAAACATTTCACCTTTTTAGCGATAGAAGCAAAACATTTACAAACGTTACTAAACAAATCCAAACATTTCCCCATTTTAGCTATTTAAGCCAAACGTTTATAAACATTATGAAACAAAACCAAACGTTTACAAAAGTTACGAAACAAATTAAAAAGTTTACAAACGATACGAAAAAAATCCAAACCTTTCCCCATTTTAGCGATTTATGCCAAACGTTTACAAACGTTACGGAACAAATCCAAACGTTTCACCTTTTTAGCGATTAAAGCTAAACATTTACAAACGTTACGAAACAAATCCAAACGTTTACAAACATTTCAGAAGAAAAATAAACTTTTTACATTTTTAGCAATTTAAGCCAAACGCTTACAAACGTTACGAAACAAATCCAAACGTTTCCCCATTTTAGCGATTGAAGCCAAACGTTTACAAACGTTACGAAACAAATCCAAATATTTCCCCATTTTAGCGATTTAAATCAAACGTTTATAAACATTACAAACAAAATAAAACGTTTACATACGAACGAAACAAATCCAAATGTGTACAAACATTTCGAAACAAATCCAAACGTTTCCCCATTTTAGCAATTTAAACCAAACGTTTACAAACGATACGAAAAAAATCCAAACGTTTAACCTTTTTAGCAATTTAAGCCAAACGTTTACAAACGTTACGAAACAAATCCAAACGTTTCCCAATTTTAGCAATTTAAGCCAAACCTTTACAAACATTACGAAACAAATCCAAACGTTTAACCTTTTTTGCGATTGAAGCCAAACGTTTACAAACATTACGAAAAAAATCCAAACGTTTAACCTTTTTAGTAGTTTAAGCCAAACGTTTACAAACGTTACGAAAGAAATCCAAGTGTTTCACCTTTTTAGCAATATAAGCCAAACATTTACAAACGGTGCAAAACAAATCCAAACGTTTCACCTTTTTAGCGATTTAAGTCAAACGTTTACAAACATTATGAAACAAATCCAAATGTTTCACCATTTTAGTGATTTTAGCCAAACGTTTAAAACGCTGCGAAATAAATCCAAACATTTCACCTTTTTAGCAATTTAAGCCAAACGTTTACAAACGTTACGAAACAAATCCAAACTTTTCACCTTTTTAGCGAATGAAGCCAAATGTTTACAAATGTTACGAAAAAAATCCAATTGTTTCACCTTTTTCGCAATTTAAGCCAAACGTTTACAAACGTTACGAAACAAATCCAAACGTATTACTTTTTCAGCGATTTAAGCCAAACGTATACAAACGTTACGAAACAAAAGCAAACGTTTAAAACGTTACGAAACAAATCCAAAACGTTTAACATTGTTAGCGATTTAAGCCACACGTTTATAAACATTACGAAATAAAACCAATCGTTTACAAACGTTACGAAACAAATCCAAACATCACCATTTTAGCAATTTAAGCAAAACGTTTACAAACGTTACGAAACAAATCCAAACGTTTCACCTTTTTAGCTATTTAATCCAAAAGTTTACAAAAGCTACGAAACAAATCCAAGAGTTTCACCTTTTTAGCAATTTAAACCAAACGTTTACAAACATTACGAAACAAAACCAAATTTTTCACTACTTTAACGTTTTAAGCCAAACGTTTACAAACGTTACAAAATAAATCCAGACGTTTCCCCTTTTTAGCAATTTAAACCAAACGTTTACAAACATTACGAAACAAAACCAAATTTTTCACCTTTTTAGCGATTTAAGCCAAACGTTCACAAACGTTACAAAACAAATCCAGACGTTTCCCATTGTTATCGATATAAGCCAAACGTTTACAAACATGACGAAATAAATCCAAGCGTTTCACCTTTTTAGCAATTTAAATCCGAACGTTTCACCTTTTTACCGATTTAAGCCAAACATTTACAGATGTTACGAACAAATCCAAACGTTTCACCTTTTTAGCGATTTAAGCCAAACGTTTACAAACTTTACGAAACAAATCCAAACGTTTCACCTTTTTAACGATTTAAGCCAAACCTTTACAAACGTTGCGAAACAAATCCAAATATTTCACTTTTTTAGCGATGTAAGGCAAACGTTTACAAATGTTACGAAAGTAATCCAAACGTTTAAAACATTATGAAACCCTTTTTATCAATTTAATCCAAACGTTTACAAATATTACGAAACAAATCTAAACGTTTCACCTTTTTAGCGATTTAAGCCAAACATTTACAAACGTTACGAAACAAATACAAACATTTCATATTTTTAGCGATTTAAGATGAACGTTTACAAACGTTACGAAATAAAACCAAACATTTCAAACGTTACAAAACAAATACAAACGTTTCACCTTTTTAGCGGTTCAAGCAAAATGTTTAAAACGTTATGAAACAGATCCAAAAGTTTCACCTTTTTAGTGATTGAAGCCAAACGTTTACAAACGTTATACAAAACAAAACCAAACGTTTCACATTTTTAGCAGTTTAAGCCAAACATTTACAAACGTTACGAAACAAAAACCAAGCGTTTCACCTTTTTAGCAATTTAAGCAAAATGTTTACAAACGTAACAAAACAAATCCAAGCATTTAAGGTTTTTAGTAATTTAAGCCAAACGTTTACAAACGTTACGAAACAAATCCAAGCGTTTCACCTTTTTAGCAATTTAAGCAAAACATTTACAAACTTTACGAAACAAATCCAAACGTTTCACCTATTTAGCGTTTTAAGCCGAATGTTTACAAACGTTACGAAATAAAACCAGACGTTTCACCTTTTAACGATTTAAGCCAAACGTTTACAAACGTTACAAAACAAAACCAATTGTTCCACCTTTTTGGCAATTTTAGCCAAACGTTTACAAACATCAAGAAACAAATCCAAGCGTTTCACCTTTTTAGCAATTTAAGCCAAACGTATACAAACGTTAGGAAACAAATCCAAACATTTTACCTTTATAGCGATTTAAGCCAAACGTTTACAAACGGTACGAAACAAATCCAAACATTTCACGTTTTTAGCGATTGAAGCCAAATGTTCACAAAAGTTACGAAACAAATCCAAACGTTTCCCATTTTTAGCAATTTAAGTCAAACATTTACAAACGTTACGAAACAAAACCAAGCGTTTCACCATTTTATCAATTTAAGCCAAACGTTACGAAACAAATCCAAACTTTTCACTTTTTTTGCGATTTGAGCCAAATGTTTACAAACGTTACGAAAGAAAATCAAACGTCTCACCTTTTTTGCGATTTAAGCCAAATATTTTTCAACGTTACGGAACAAATACAAACGTTTCACCTTTTCAGCGATCTAAGTGAAACATTTACAAAAGTTATGTAACAAATCCAAACGTTTCACCTTTTTAGCGATTTAAGCCAAACATTTACAAACGTTAGGAAACAAATCCAAACGTTTCACCTTTTTAGAGATTTAAGCTAAACATTTACAAAAGTTACGAATCCAATCCAAACGTGTCACCTTTTCAGCAATTTAAGCAAAACGTTTACAAACTTTACGAAAAAAATCCAAACGTTTCACCTTTTTAACGATTTAAGCCAAATGTTTACAAAGATTATGAAACAAAACGAAACTTTTCTACTTTTTAGCGATTTAAGCCAAATTTTTACAAAGGTTACGAAACAACTCCAAACGTGTCACCTTTTTAGCAATTTAAGCAAAACATTTACAAACGCTATGAAACAAATCCAAACGTTTTACCTTTTTAGCGATTTAAGCCTAACGTTTACAAACATTACGAAACAAAACCAAACGTTTAAAACGTTAAGAAACAAATCCAAATGTTTCACATTGTTAGCTATTTAAGTCAAACGTTTAGAAACATTACGAAACAAAACCAAGCGTTTCACCTTTTTAGCAATTTAAGCAAAACGTTTACAAACGTCAAGAAACAAATCCAAGTGTTTCACTTTTTTAGAAATTTAAGTAAAATGTTTACAAACGTTACGAAACAAATCCAAGCGTTTAACCTTTATAGCAATTTAAGCCAAACGTTTACAAACGTTATGAAACAAATCCAAAAATTTCACCTTTTTAGTGATTTAAGCCAAACATATACAAACGTATGAAACAAATCCAAACATTTACAAAGGTTACGAAACAAATCCAAATTTTTCTTTTTTTCAGCAATTTAAGCTAAACGTTTACAAACATTACGAAACAAATCAAAACGTTTCACCTTTTCAGCGATTTAAGCCAAACATTTACAAAGGTTATGAAACAAAACGTCTAAAACGTTACAAAACAAATCCAAGTGTTTCAACTTTTTAGCAATTTAAGCCAAACGTTTACAAACGTTACGAAACAAATCCAAGCGTTTCACTTTTTTAACAATTTAAGCCAAACGTTTACAAACGTTACGAAACAAATCCAAACGTTTCACCTTTTTAGCGATTTAAGTCAAACGTTTACAAAGGTTATGAAACAAAACGTCTAAAACGTTACGAAACAAATCCAAGCGTTTCAACTTTTTAGCAGTTTCAACTTTTTAGCAATTTAAGCCAAACGTTTACAAACGTTACGAAACAAATCCAAGCGTTTCACCTTTTTAACAATTTAAACCAAACGTTTAAAATGTTACGAAACAAATCCAAATGTTTCACATTTGTTGCAATTTAAGCCAAACGTATACAAACATTATAAAACGAATCCAAACGTTTCACCTTTTTAGCGATTTAAGCCAAACGTTTACAAAATATTTCATAATGTTTGTAAACGTTTATTATGACCTCAAACGTTACACTCTGTGAGATGTGCTCTCGATAACCTCAAAATATTTCTCAAATTCCTTACTTCCAACCTAGCAACATTCGATGCTATATAACAACTTAACCTGATTACTTCACTAAAACGTTATCAAATGAAATATACAACTAACCTCAACTGAAACTTATTCCCAAAGAATAACACATCAATACATTCCTACATAACTTACCGCCAGCTCCCTCATCGCATCATTAATTGATGTAAACACCAGTGTATTAATACACTGATCTATCTTCTCGGGTCAGAATCTCCGATATCCTTGCTAGTTTCCTCGTCTTCCTCCAATACACCGAAATAGTTTCCTCGTCTTCCTCGATATGGAAATCCAAAGATTTTGATCCACGATTCATACATCAAGGTAAGGCAACCATGATAAGATGAAATAAATCATCGCACGTGCTATTTCGCACGAAGAGGCGAAACTAAGCAATCAACTTAGTCCAACAGGTCAGCAAATTATACCATGAAATAAAATTCAAAAATATTATGATTTCTACGAACCATAAACCACGTACGTGTTGCCATTGAACACAATTATCTCAGTCATACTTAAAAGACAAATCAGGACATGCCACAATCTTTTTTTTTTGAAATCTCATTACAAAATCACCATGTAATTTTATCATACTTTAATAGTACGCTTCGAAATTCATTTTGAAATTAAAAGTCAAATACAAAACTTCCAAAATTTTAATTGAGCCCCAAGGTTAAAACAAAATCACAATTTGTAAAAGTCTCTTCTTTTCTAATCAATTGCTTTAAAACGATACTCAAGTATCTCAAACCATAAAAATCATTGAGCTAGCCGAGTCATTACAACTACCACGCTCAACTACTAAATTGGGTGACCCAAGTCAAACCCAAAATAAAGTTTATAAAACGTATTCAAAATATTTACAAATCCGGAAAATATTTTACTAAAAATTTTCATCCTTTTGAACTTTGGGAACTGAACTTAAACCATCCACTAAACGGTAATTTATAGCTCAAGTGATAAATTTTTTTATCTCCAACATTTATTCCGTAAATCCCAAAAATTTAAACTGCTAACGTACAACAACATGATAAAATAACTTCAACGGTAAATTTCTATAACAATGGCTCATTCATTAAATATCATTTTAAAATCATCGCTTGTAAACACCAGAACAAACATAATATTTCAAAATAAAAGAATTTCTTTTTACTGGTAACTCAACCAAAAATCTAACTTTTTAAGAATTTAAAATCAAACTTCTCTTATGATTCTGTGCCAAAACACAAATCGGAATAAACAATATTCTCAATGAAAATCTTTAAATCAACATGTGGTCAAACAATGCATGACCATCAAACACGTTTTAAGGTTTAACCAAAAATCTCTTTAATAGAAAAACAAGGCTAACGCCCAACATACGATCACATTTATCGATTTAAGCTGAAAGTTTACAAACGTTACGAAATAAAACCATATGTTTCTCCTTTTTAGCGATTTAGGCCAAACGTCTAAAAAAGTTACGAAACAAATCCAATCGTTTCCCCATTTTAGCTACTTAAGCCAAACGTTTAAAACATTACGGAACAAATCCAAACGTTTCACATTTTTTGCGATTTATGCCAAATGTTTACAAACGTTACAAGAAAAATCCAAATGTTTCACCTTTTTAGAGATTGAAGCCAAACGTTTCTTAACATTACGAAATAAATCCAAACGTTTCATCTTTTTAGCAATTTAAGCCAAACATATACAAACGTTACGAAACAAAACCAAGTGTTTCACCTTTTTAACAATTTAAGTGAAACGTTTACAAACGTAACCAAACAAATACAAGAGCTTCACATTTTTAGCAATTTAAGCCTACCGTTTATAAACGCTACGAAACAAATCCAAGCGTTTCACCTTTTAAGAAATTTAAGCCTAAAGTTTACATACGCTACGAAACAATTCCAAACGTTTCACCTTTTTAGCGACTTACGCCAAAAGTTTACAAACGGTACGAAACAAATCCAAATGTCTCACCTTTTTAGCGATTAAAGCCAAACGTTTAGAAACTCTACGAAACAAATCCAAACGTTTCACCTTTTTGGCGATTTAAGCCAAACGTTTCCAAACGTTTATGAAACTAACCCAAACGTTTCACCTTTATAGCGATTTAAGCCAAACGTTTACAAAAATTACAAAACAAATCGAAACGTTTCCCGTTTTAAGCGATTTAAGCCAAACATTTACAAACGTTTAGAAACAAATTCAAACATTTCACTTTTTTTAGCGATTTAAGCCAAACTTTTACAAACATTACCAAACAAATTCAAACGTTTCACCTTTTTAGCGATTTAAGACAAACCTTTACAAACGTTACAAAACAAATCGAAACGTTTCACCTTTTCAGCGATTTAAGGCAAACGTTTGCAAACGTTACGAAACAAAACAAAACAAAACATTTAAATCATTATGAAACAAATCGAAACATTTCCAATTTTTAGCGATTTAAGCCAAACGTTTACAAATGTTACGAACAAAACCAAGCATTCCACCTTTTTAAAAATTTAAGCAAAACGTTTACGAAACGTTACAAAACCTTACAAAACAAATCCAAGCGTTTCACCTTTTTAGAAATTTAAGCCAAACGTTTACGAACGTTATGAAACAAATCCAAACGTTTCACCTTTTTAGCGATTTAAGCCAAACGTTTACAAACATTACGAAACAAATTCAAACGTTTCCCCTTTTTCGCGATTTAAGCCAAACGTTTACAAACGCTACGACGAAACAAATCCAAACGTTTTCCCTTTTTAGAAATTTAAGCCAAACCTTTACAAACGTTACGAAATAAATCCAAATTTTTCACCTTTTTCGCGATTTAAGCCAAACGTTTACGAAACTAATCCAAACGTTTCCCCTGTTCAGCGATTTAAGCTAAACGTTTACAAGCGTTACAAAACAAATCGAAACGTTTTACCTTTTTAGCGATTTAAGCCAAACGTTTACAAACATTATGAAAAAAATCCAAACGTTTCACCTTTTTAGCGATTTAAGCAAAACATTTACAAACGTTACGAAACAAATCCCAATGTTTCACCTTTTTAGCGATTTAAGCCAAACGTTTACAAACGTTACGAAACAAATCCAAACGTTTCACCTTTTTAGCGATTTAAGCCAAACAGTTACAAACGTTGCGAAACAAAACCAAACGTTTAAAACATTATGAAACAAATCCAAACGTTTCCCCTTTTTAGCGATTTAATCCAAACATTTACAAACGTTACGAACAAAACCAAGCATTTCAACTTTTTAGCAATTTAAGCCAAACATTTACAAAACGTTACAAAACAAATCCAATCGTTTCACCTTTTTAGCAATATAAGCCAAACGTCACTAAGCTTTCCTCAAATTAAAGAAAGGTCGCTAAAAAAACTTTTTTTACAAAATGGTCATTAAACTATACCTTTTATTAAAAAGAGATTCGGCCATATAAAACGTTGCGTTTTACGCAAAAATGCAACATTTTTGCTTACGTGGCAAGCCAAAATTACAAAAAGAAATATAGTTCATTGACCTTTTTGTAATAAAAGATATTATACAATGACTTTTTTGTAATTCACAAAAAGATTAGTGTTCATTTTGTAACAACATAAACATTTTTGTAATAAAAGGTATAGTTCATCGAACATTTTGTAACAAAAGTTTTTTTAGTGACCTTTCTGTAATATGAGGAAAGCCTAGTGATCTACAGAATTAAATATCCTCTAAACGTTTCACCTTTTTAGCGATTTAAGGCAAAGGTTTACAAAAATTACGAAACAAATCCAAACATTTCACCTTTTTATCTATTTAAGCCAAACATTTACGAAGGTTATGAACCAAATCCAAATGTTTCACCTTTTTAGAAATTTAAGCCAAACGTTTACAAACGGTACGAAACAAATCCAAGCGTTTCAACTTTTTAGCACTTTAAGCCAAACGTTTACAAATTGTACGAAACAAATCCAAGTGTTTCACCTTTTTAGCACTTTAAGCAAAACGTTTACAAATCTTACAAAACCAATCCAAGCGTTTAACCGTTTTAGCAATTTAAGCCAAACCTTTAGAAACGATACGAAACAAATCCAAGCGCTTCACCTTTTTAACAGTTTAAGCCACGTTTACAAATGTTACGAAACAAATCCAAACGTTTCACCTTTTTAGCGATATAAGCCAAACTTTTACAAACGTTACGAAACAAATCCAAACGTTTCACCCTTTTAGCTATTTAAGCCAAACATTTACAAACGTTACAAAACAAATCCAAACGTTTCTCCTTTTTAGCGATAGAAGCCAAACGTTTACAAACGTTACTAAACAAATCCAAACATTTCCCCATTTTAGAGATTTAAGCCACACGTTTATAAACATTATGAAACAAAACTAAACGTTTGCAAACGTTACGAAACAAATTAAAACGTTTACAAACGATACGAAAAAAATCCAAACCTTTCCCCATTTTAGCGATTTATGCCAAACGTTTACAAACGTTACGGAACAAATCCAAACGTTTCACCTTTTTAGCGATTAAAGCCAAACGTTTACAAACGTTACGCAACAAATCCAAACGTTTCCCCTTTTTAGCGATTAAAGCCAAACGTTTACAAACGTTACGAAATAAATCCAAACGTTTACAAACATTTCAGAACAAAAATAAACTTTTTACATTTTTAGCAATTTAAGCCAAACGTTTACAAACGTTACGAAACAAATCCAAACGTTTCACCTTTTTAGCGATTGAAGCCAAACGTTTTCAAACGTTAAGAAACAAATCCAAATGTTTCCCCATTTTAGCGATTTAAACCAAACGTTTATAAACATTACGAAACAAAATCAAACGTTTACATACGAACGAAACAAATCCAAATGTTTACAAACGTTTCAAAACAAATCCAAACGTTTCACCATTTTAGCAATTTAAGCCAAACGTTTATAAACGATACGAAAAAAATCCAAACGTGTCACCTTTTTAGCGATTTAAGCCAAATGTTTACAAACGTTACAAAACAAATCCAAGCGTTTCCCAATTTTAGCAATTTAAGCCAAACATTTAGAAACATTACGAAACAAATCCAAACGATTAACCTTTTTTGCGATTGAAGCGAAACGTTTACAAACATTACGAAACAAATCCAAACGTTTAACCTTTTTAGCAATTCAAGCCAAACGTTATGAAAGAAATCCAAGTGTTTCACCTTTTTAGCAATATAAGCCAAACATTTACAAACGGTACGAAACAAATCCAAACGTTTCACCTTTTTAGCGATTTAAGTCAAACATTTACAAACATTATGAAACAAATCCAAATGTTTCCCTATTTTAGTAATTTAAGCCAAACGTTTAAAACGTTACGAAACAAATCCAAACATTTCACTTTTTTAGCAATTTAAGCCAAACTTTATCAAACGTTACGAAACAAATCCAAACTTTTCACCTTTTTAGCGAATGAAGCCAAACGTATACAAATGTTACGAAAAAAATCCAATTGTTTCACCTTTTTAGCAATTTAAGCCAAACGTTTACAAACGTTACGAAACAAATCCAAACGTTTCCCTTTTTTAGCGATTTAAGCCAAACGTATACAAATGTTACTAAACAAAAGCAAACGTTTACGAAACAAATCCAAACGTTTAACATTTTTAGCGATTTAAGCCACACATTTACAAACATTACGAAACAAAACTAATCGTTTACAAAAGTTACGAAACAAATCCAAATATTTCACCTTTATAGCAATTTAAGCCAAACATTTACAAACGTTACAAAACAAATCCAAACGTTTTACCTTTTTAGCTATTTAAGCCAAAAGTTTACAAAAGCTAC
This sequence comes from Mercurialis annua, assembly GCF_937616625.2. Lineage (NCBI taxonomy): Eukaryota > Viridiplantae > Streptophyta > Magnoliopsida > Malpighiales > Euphorbiaceae > Mercurialis > Mercurialis annua. The sequence continues at coordinate 36,900,851 of NC_065574.1, read as the reverse complement.
GAAACAAATCCAAGAGTTTCACCTTTTTAGCAATTTAAACAAAACGTTTACAAACATTACGAAATAAAACCAAATTTTCACTACTTTAGCGATTTAAGCCAAACCTTTACAAACGTTACAAAACAAATCCAGACGTTTCCCGTTTTTAGCAATTTAAACCAAATGTTTACAAACATTACGAAACAAAACCAAATTTTTCACTTTTTTAGCGATTTAAGCCAAACGTTTACAAACGTTACAAAACAAATCCAGACGCTTCCCATTTTAATCGATATAAGCCAAACGTTTACGAACGTTACGAAATAAATCCAAACGTTTCACCTTTTTAGCAATTTAAATCCAAACGTTTCACCTTTTTACCGATTTAAGCCAAATATTTACAGATGTTACGAAACAAATCCAAACGTTTCACCTTTTTAGCGATTTAAGCCAAATGTTTACAAACTTTACGAAACAAATCAAAACGTTTCACCTTTTTAGCGATTTAAGCCAAACATTTACAAACATTACGAAACAAATCCAAACATTTCACCTTTTTAGCGATGTAAGGCAAACGTTTACAAATATTACGAAAGTAATCCAAACGTTTAAAACATTATGAAACCCTTTTTAGCAATTTAAGCCACACGTATACAAATATTACGAAACAAATCAAAATGTTTCACCTTTTTAGCGATTTAAGCTAAACGTTTACAAACGTTACGAAAGCCTTTTTAGCAATTTAAGCCAAACGTTACGAAACCCTTTTTAGCAATTTAAGCCAAATATTTACAAACGTTACGAAACAAATCCAAACGTTTCACCTTTTTAGCGATTTAAGCCAAACGTTTACAAACGTTACGAAACAAATCCAAATGTTTCCCCATTTTAGCGATTTAAACCAAACGTTTATAAACATTACGAAACAAAATCAAACGTTTACATACGAACGAAACAAATCCAAATGTTTACAAACGTTTCAAAACAAATCCAAACGTTTCACCATTTTAGCAATTTAAGCCAAACGTTTATAAACGATACGAAAAAAATCCAAACGTGTCACCTTTTTAGCGATTTAAGCCAAATGTTTACAAACGTTACAAAACAAATCCAAGCGTTTCCCAATTTTAGCAATTTAAGCCAAACATTTAGAAACATTACGAAACAAATCCAAACGATTAACCTTTTTTGCGATTGAAGCGAAACGTTTACAAACATTACGAAACAAATCCAAACGTTTAACCTTTTTAGCAATTCAAGCCAAACGTTATGAAAGAAATCCAAGTGTTTCACCTTTTTAGCAATATAAGCCAAACATTTACAAACGGTACGAAACAAATCCAAACGTTTCACCTTTTTAGCGATTTAAGTCAAACATTTACAAACATTATGAAACAAATCCAAATGTTTCCCTATTTTAGTAATTTAAGCCAAACGTTTAAAACGTTACGAAACAAATCCAAACATTTCACTTTTTTAGCAATTTAAGCCAAACTTTAACAAACGTTACGAAACAAATCCAAACTTTTCACCTTTTTAGCGAATGAAGCCAAACGTATACAAATGTTGCGAAAAAAATCCAATTGTTTCACCTTTTTAGCAATTCAAGCCAAACGTTTACAAACGTTACGAAACAAATCCAAACGTTTCCCTTTTTTAGCGATTTAAGCCAAACGTATACAAATGTTACTAAACAAAAGCAAACGTTTACGAAACAAATCCAAACGTTTAACATTTTTAGCGATTTAAGCCACACATTTACAAACATTACGAAACAAAACTAATCGTTTACAAAAGTTACGAAACAAATCCAAATATTTCACCTTTATAGCAATTTAAGCCAAACATTTACAAACGTTACAAAACAAATCCAAACGTTTTACCTTTTTAGCTATTTAAGCCAAAAGTTTACAAAAGCTACGAAACAAATCCAAGAGTTTCACCTTTTTAGCAATTTAAACAAAACGTTTACAAACATTACGAAATAAAACCAAATTTTCACTACTTTAGCGATTTAAGCCAAACCTTTACAAACGTTACAAAACAAATCCAGACGTTTCCCGTTTTTAGCAATTTAAACCAAATGTTTACAAACATTACGAAACAAAACCAAATTTTTCACTTTTTTAGCGATTTAAGCCAAACGTTTACAAACGTTACAAAACAAATCCAGACGCTTCCCATTTTAATCGATATAAGCCAAACGTTTACGAACGTTACGAAATAAATCCAAACGTTTCACCTTTTTAGCAATTTAAATCCAAACGTTTCACCTTTTTACCGATTTAAGCCAAATATTTACAGATGTTACAAAACAAATCCAAACGTTTCACCTTTTTAGCGATTTAAGCCAAATGTTTACAAACTTTACGAAACAAATCAAAACGTTTCACCTTTTTAGCGATTTAAGCCAAACATTTACAAACATTACGAAACAAATCCAAACATTTCACCTTTTTAGCGATGTAAGGCAAACGTTTACAAATATTACGAAAGTAATCCAAACGTTTAAAACATTATGAAACCCTTTTTAGCAATTTAAGCCACACGTATACAAATATTACGAAACAAATCAAAATGTTTCACCTTTTTAGCGATTTAAGCTAAACGTTTACAAACGTTACGAAAGCCTTTTTAGCAATTTAAGCCAAACGTTACGAAACCCTTTTTAACAATTTAAGCCAAATATTTACAAACGTTACGAAACAAATCCAAACGTTTCACCTTTTTAGCGATTTAAGCCAAACGTTTACAAACGTTACGAAACAAAACCAATCTATTCTAAGTTTTAGCTATTTAAACCAAACATTTACAAACGTAACGAAGCAAATCTAAGCGTTTCACCTTTTTAGCAATTAAAGCCAAACGTTTACAAACGTTACGAAACAAATCCAAGCGTTTCGCCATTTTAACAATTTAAGCCAAACGTTTACAATTGTTATGAAACAAATCCAAACGTTTCACCTTTTTAGCAATTTAATCCAAATGTTTACAAAAGGTGCGAAACAAATCCAAATGTTTCCCCTTTTTAGCGATTTAAGCCGAACGTTTACAAACGTTATGAAACAAATCCAAACGTTTCTCCTTTTTAGCAATTTAAGCCAAATGTTTACAAACGGTACGAAACAAATCCAAACGTTTCCCCTTTTTAGTGATTTAAGCCACACGTTTACAAACATTACAAAACAAAACCAATCGTTTACAAACGTTGCTAAACAAAACCAAATGTTTCACCTTTTTAGCAATTTAAGCCAAACGTTTACAAACGTTACGAAACAAATCCAAACGTTTCCACTTATTAGCGATTTAAGCCGAACGTTTACAAACTTTACGAAACAAAACCAAATGTTTCACCTTTTTAGCTATTTAAGCCAAACGTTTTTAAACGTTTCGAAACAAAACCAAACGTTTTACCTTTTTAGCGATTGATGCCGAAGTTTACAAACGTTACGAAACAAATCAAAGGGTTTCACCTTTTTAGCGATTTAAGCCAAACGTTTACAAACGTTACGAAACAAATCCAAGCGTTTCACCTTTTTAGCAATTTAAACCAAACGTTTACAAACATTACGAAACAAAACCAAATGTTTCACCTTTTTAGCGATTTAAGCCAAACGTTTACAAACGTTACAAAACAAATCCAAACGTTTCACCTTTTTATCGATATAAGCGAAACTTTTACAAACGTTACGAAATAAATCCAAACGTTTCACTTTTTTAGCAATTTAAATACAAACGTTTCACCTTTTTAGCGATTTCAGCCAAACATTTACAGACGCTACGAAAGAAATCCAAACGTTTCACCTTTTTAGCAATTTAAGGCAAACGTTTACAAACGTTATGAAACAAACCCAAATGTTTCACCTTTTTAGTGATTTAAGCAGAACGTTACGAAAAAAATCCAAACGTTTCACCTTTTTAACGATTTAAGGCAAACGTTTACAAATGTTACGAAAGTAATCCAAATGTTTAAAACGTTACGAAACCCTTTTCAGCAATTTAAGCCAAACGTTTACAAACATTACGAAACAAATCTAAACGTTTCACCTTTTTAGCGATTTAAGCAGAACTTTACAAACGTTACGAAACCCTTTTTAGCAATTTAAGCTAAACCTTACGAAACCCTTTTTAGCAATATATGCCAAACGTTTACAAACGCTATGAAACAAATCCAAACGTTTCGCCTTTTTAGCAATTTAAGCCAAACATTTACAAACGTTACGAAACAAATCCAAGCGTTTCACCTTTTTAGAAATTTAAGCAAAACGTTTACAAACGTTATGTAACAAATCCAAACGTTTCACCTTTTTAGCGAGTTAAGTCGAACATTTACAAACGTTACGAAACAAAACCAAATGATTCACTTTTTTAGCGATATAAGCCAAACATTTACAAACGTTACAAAAAAACTCCTAATGTTTCTCCATTTTAGCGATTTACGCCAAACGTTTAAACATTACGATACAAATCCAAACGCTTCACCTTTATAGCGATTTAAGTCAAACGTTTACAAACGTTACGAAACAAAACCAAGCGTTTCACCTTTTTATCAATTTAAGACAAACGTTACGAAACAAATCCAAACTTTTCACCCTTTTTGCGATTTAAGCCAAATGTTTACAAACGTTACGAAACAAAACCAAACGTGTTACCTTTTTTGTGATTTAATCCAAATGTTTTTCAACGTTACGGAACAAATCCAAAAGTTTCACGTTTTTAGCGATTTAAGTGAAACATTTACAAACGTTATGAAACAAATCCAAATGTTTCCCGTTTTTAGCGATTTAAGCCAAACATTTACAAACGTTAGGAAACACATCCAAACGTTTCACCTTTTTTGCGATTTAAGCTAAACGTTCACAAAAGTTACGAGTCCAATCCAAACGTGTCACCTTTTCAGCAATTTAAGCAAAACGTTTACAAACGTTACGAAAAAAATCCAAACGTTTCATCTTTTTAACGATTTAAGCCTAACGTTTACAAAGGTTATGAAACAAAACAAAACTTTTCTACTTTTTAGCGATTAAAGCCAAATTTTTACAAAGGTTACGAAACAAATTCAAACGTGTCACCTTTTTAGCAATTTAAGCCAAACGTTTACAAACGTTACGAAACAAATCCAAACGTTTTACCTTTTTAGCTATTTAAGCCAAACGTTTACAAATATTACGAAACAAAACCAAACGTTTAAAACGTTGAGAAACAAATCCAAACGTTTCACATTATTAGCTATTTAAGTCAAACGTTTACAAACATTACGAAACAAAACCAAGCGTTTCACCTTTTTAGCAATTTAAGCAAAACGTTTACAAACGTCATGAAACAAATCCAAGCGTTTCACTTTTTTAGAAATTTAAGTAAAATGTTTACAAATGTTACGAAACAAATTCAAGCGTTTCACCTTTATAGCAATTTAAGCCAAACATTTACAAACGTTATGAAACAAATCCAAAAATTTCACCTTTTTAGTGATTTAAGCCAAACGTACACAAACATATGAAACAAATCCAAACGTTTACAAAGGATACGAAACAAATCCAAATTTTTCATCTTTTCAGCAATTTAAGCCAAACGTTTGCAAACGTTACGAAACAAATCCAACCGTTTCACCTTTTTAGCGATTTAAACCAAACGTTTACAAAGGTTATGAAACAAAGCATCTAAAACGTTACGAAACAAATCCAAGCGTTTCAACTTTTTAGCGATTTAAGCCAAACGTTTACAAACGTTACGAAACAAATCCAAGCGTTTCGCCTTTTTAGCAATTTAAACCAAACGTTTAAAATGTTACGAAACAAATCCAAACGTTTAACTTTTGTTGCAATTTAAACCAAACGTATACAAACATTATGAAAAAAATCCAAACGTTTCACCTTTTTAGCGATTTAAGCCAAACGTTTACAAAATATTTCATAATGTTTGTAAACGTTTATTATGAACTCAAACGTTACACTCTATGAGATGTGCACTCGATAACCTCAAAATATTTCTCAAATTCCTTACTTGCAAACTAGGAACATTCGATGCTATATAACAACATAACCTGATAACTTCACTAAAACGTTATCAAATGAAATATACAACTAACCTCAACCCAAACTGAAACTTATTCCCAAAGAATAACACATCAATACATTCCTACAAAACTTACCGCCAGCTCCCGCATCGCATCATTAATTGATGTAAACACCAGTGTATTAATACACCGATCTATCTTCTCTGGTCAGAATTTCCAATATCCTTGTTAGTTTCCTCGTCTTCCTCCAATACAACGAAATAGTTTCCTCGTCTTCCTCGATATCGAAATCCAAAGATTTTGATCCACGATTCATACATCAAGCTAAGGCAACCATGATCAGATGAAATAAATCATCGCACGTGCTACTTCGCACGAAGAGGCGAAACTAAGCAATCAACTTATTCCAACAGGTAAGCAAATTATACCATGCAATAAAATTCAAAAATATTATGATTTCTAAGAACCATAAATCACGTACGTGTTGCCATTGAACACAATTATCTCAGTCATACTTAAAAGACAAATCAGGACATGCCACAATCATTTTTTTTGAAATCTCATTACAAAATCACCATGTAATTATATCATAATTTAATAGTACGCTTCGAAATTCATTTTGAAATTAAAAGTCAAATACAAAACTTCCAAAATTTTAATTGAGCCCCAAGGTTAAAACAAAATCACAATTTGTAAAAGTCTCTTCTTTTTTAATCAATTGCTTTAAAACGATACTCAAGTATCTCAAACCATAAAAATCATTGAGCTAGCCGAGTCATTACAACTATCACGCTCAACTCCTAAATTTGGGTGACCCAAGTCGAACCCAAAATAAACTTTTATAAAACGTATTCAAAATATTTACAAATCCGGAAAATATTTTACTAAAAATTTTCATCCTTTTGAATTTTGGGGAACATCCGCTAAACGGTGATTTAAAACTCAAGTGGGAAATTTTTTTATCTCCAACATTTATTTCGTAAATCCCAAAAATTTAAACTGCTAACGTACAACAACATGATAAAATAACTTCAGCGGTAAATTTCTATAACAATGGCTCATTCATTAAATATCTTTTTAAAATCATCGCTTGTAAACACCAGAACAAACATAATATTTCAAAATACAAGAATTTCTTTTTACTGGTAACTCAACCAAAAATCTAACTTTTTAAGAATTTAAAATCAAACTTCTCTTATGATTCTGTGTCAAAATACAAATCGGAATAAACAATATTCTCAATGAAAATCTTTAAATCAACATGTGGTCAAACAATGCATGACCATCAAACACGTTTTAAGGTTTAACCCAAAATCTCTTTAATAGAAAAACAAGGCTAACGCCCAACATACGATCACATTTACCGATTTAAGCCGAAAGTTTACAAACGCTATGAAACAAAACCAAATGTTTCACCTTTTTAGCGATTTAGGCCAAACGTCTACAAAAGTTACGAAACATATCCAATCGTTTCCCCCTTTTAGCTACTTAAGCCAAACGTTTAAAATAATAGGAAACAAATCCAAACGTTTCCCCTTTTTTGCGATTTAAGCAAAACGTTTACAAACGTTACAAGAAAAATCCAAATGTTTCACCTTTTTAGCAATTTAAGCCAAACGTATACAAACGTTACGAAACAAAACCAAGTGTTTCAACTTTTTAACAATTTAAGTGAAACGTTTACAAACGTAACCAAACAAATCCAAGCGTTTCAACTTTTTAGCAATTTAAGCCTACGTTTACAAACGCTACGAAACAAATTCAAGCGTTTCACCTTTTTAGAAATTTAAGCCAAACGTTTACATACGTTACGAAACAATTCCAAACGTTTCACCTTTTTAGCGAATTACGTCAAAAGTTTATAAACGGTACGAAACAAATCCAAATGTCTCACCTTTTTAGCAATTTAAGCCAAACGTTTACAAACTCTACGAAACATATCCAAACGTTTCACCTTTTTGGCAATTTAAGCCAAACGTTTACAAACGTTTACGAAACTAATCCAAACGTTTCACCTCTTTAGCGATTTAAGCCAAACGTTTACATCGTTTGCCCTTTTAAACGATTTAAGCCAAACATTTGCAAACATTAAGAAACAAATTCAAACGTTTCACTTTTTTTAATGATTTAAGCCAAACGTTTACAAACATTACCAAACAAATTCAAACGTTTCACCTTTTTAGCGATTTAAGCCAAACCTTTACAAACGTTACAAAACAAATCCAAATGTTTCACCTTTTTAGCGATTTAAGCCAAACCTTTACAAACGTTACAAAACAAATCCAAACGTTTCACCTTTTTAGCGATTTAAGCCAAACCTTTACAAACGTTACAAAACAAATCCAAACGTTTCACCTTTTTAGCGATTTAAGCCAAACCTTTACAAACGTTACAAAACAAATCCAAACGTTTCACCTTTTTAGCGTTTTAAGGCAAACGTTTTCAAACGTTATGAAAACCGAGGAACGGGTTTTGAGCGGGGATGTCTTAATCAAGTCAGAATGGGTTTTTGATTGATTTTGGAGAAATTTAAGCTTGCTGTCGACGGCCGCACGACGTGCCTAAAATTGGCACGACGTGCAGCTTGGCATGACGTGCAGCTTGGCACGACGTGCCAATGGTTGGCACGACTTGCCAATGGTTTATGAGGTTCACGTTTTTGTACTAAACGTGTATTTGACCTATATATGTATCAGACGTGTTAGCGGGCAGTGAGGGCATCAGACGTGGAGTAGCAAGAGCATATCATTTCATCAATCACGTCATAGATTAGATAGCGGTTTCTGTGAGTGGCAATTTACTTTCGCGTATTATTTATAAAACCTATTTTAATATATGATAAGTATTTCTATCAAATACATCGCATTTATATGATTTGTTTGTATGGGATGTTGTTATGTTCGATTGCTTTAATATATCAACTTTGTGGTAATGTCTCTGGTCTATATGAGATACGAGAGATTAGTTCGTGCGATTCGAATTATACACATCGGTTAGCTTTGCTATCGATGTCAGACGTATGAGATACATCAGTTGGCTTCGCTATCGATGTCAGGTGTATGAGATACATCGATTGGCTTCGCTATCGATGTCAGACATGTAGGATACAGCAGTTGGCTTTACTATCGATGTCAAGTGGATGAGGTTAAGTATGATAGTTATTAAATGAAAAATCATAAATTATATTTTGAGTATGCGATGTTATAATTTTAATAATACCATTAGTAACTTGCAAACTCACTCAGTATTTTCCAAAATACTGACCCCTCACTCTGATGTTTGCAGGTATTAGAAGTCGGATCAGACAAGCCACCTCCATTGTGCCAGAAGTCATTGGACTTGCACAAGTATGAGTTCCTAGAGCTGCAGTAGTCAGTAGTTGTCAGTATTAGATAGACGCTTTAACTTCAAATGGTATTTTAAATGTAAACTCTGATATGATATTTTAATATCTATAATTATATTATTTAAAAGAGTTTTCCGAAAATGTTTTATAAACAATATTATATTTTTAAATGCGAAAAATTTATAACTATTTTAGGCTTGCTACGGGTTTCGGAGCTACCACTCCCATTCCCTAGTGCCGGTCTCGGCTCAATAATTTGGGTCGTGACAATTGTGGTATCAGAGCAGTTGGTCCAGTTACCTCTGCTAAGATGCGTTTGTCGGTCAAGTAACCTAGGAACTACTGCAGCTATATAGTTGAGGTTTGTCTGATCCAAGTCGTTAGTGTGATTTGCTTTGAGATAAGTATGATAAGATGATTTGTGAAATACTTATTTGTTTCCTGTTACACGTATATACGAGATATATACGTATATGTTGTTTCGATGAGACAGGCATACATGATATGCTTTTTGAGATAAAGCTTCTAGGAGAGGTATTGCCTCAAATGAATAGAATATAATTGATATAATCGTGATTTGATGTCATATATATGTGTGTTTAGCATCAGATAACGGGAGATATGTTATAGGATTCGATCGATCGAAAATTTAGAAAGAGTGTGAAGAAGGGATGCAAAGTTGTAGAAGTTGAAGAACTTTCCAGATGCAGAGTTTAAAGGTCCAGAGAACTTACAAAACTCGAAGTTTATAAGTTTTAAAAGTTATTTGTTTAATGATTCTGAAAGCATAATTGTGCCTAGACCCCGATACAGAGATACATGATTGCCACGACATTGATAGAAATGCATCACTACATACATCAATACATGCATTAATAGGACATGCATCATATGCATTATGTTCAGACGAAGAGGTGAGATGTGGCAACTCTTTATGGATGAGAGACGTCATCACTCTAGTGCACAATTTTGCTAAGATTTAAATGAAATTTTCAAATGAGTCGTTTTATTTGAAAGAGTTTTCAAGAAGTTTTGTTTTTTTATGTAAGTATACCTAGACCAGAACTCTATGACGGAAGTGAAGTGCTCGCGAGCAAGTTGTGATTAAGGCTACGAGATGAATGAATATGTATAATTAGGAGAACATAGGATTTGTGCCTCTAGTTAATGAACTTAGCCTTGATTGAACAAACTAGTACATGATCAGAATAGTAGATGTGTTCGGGTAATAATTTATATCCGATTAATAATGTATAGAACATGTATGATATGTTTTGATACTCATGATGTTTGATTAAGTCTATGTGAGCGGAATGCTCGCAGGACTTAAGATGCGATACGTAATCAAGAAAATCTAGGGGACACTGATTTTCTTGAATCCGGTCAACATAGATGCTTATAGCTACGATAGTAATATGCGTTTAACATATACGACGTGAGTATATGTTTTGATAATTTGCAAGTCTACAATGAGTTAGAACACTCAGAAGACTTGCAACGAAAGACGTAATCATGGAAGGTCAAAAGGAAGGAGATGTTCCGATAGTCCAACTTACGTGGACAACGAGTAGTTGTGATGACTAGTAAGTGATATATTTTAAGGAATTTATCAGTATTCCTTTATATAATCGCTATACTATGAACAAAGAACTACGCGAACGCGCGCTGTTGCACAGCAAGTATATGAGGCGCGAGAAGAAGATCGAGGCAACAAAAGCGAATGCAAACCAGTCCAGTTGACCAGTAAAGACCGGAAACAAGATGAAGGTCAATGGGAACGTAGCAAGATAAAGTGGGAATATACATGCATAAGGAGTGCCGCAGTAATCCAACGTCGTTATGAATCGGTTAGCCGTAAAGCAACTGATATAAGGAATTGTGTGCCAATAATAGGACGATGGATACAAAGACAGACAGTATTAATGTGAAGAAAGGAACACCTATAGAGGTTTGGTAATGGTGTATATAAGTAAGACTAAAAGAGTTCGTCGGATCAAGCGGTATGCTAGATCCTCTAAGAGAAGTAAAGTAAGATGCTCGTACATATCGAGCGGATGAAAGACAAACAGTATTGTCGAGTTAGGGTGTCGATTTAAGGTTTAAACCATGATTAGTTTTGACAAGCAATTAGAGTAGTGAAAAGACTAAAAAGTAATGAGCCAAGCAAACGTGTGACGGGAATATGAAATACAGAATATGAAAATAGATTAAACAAGTATAGTTAATGCCAGTTCCATATGGAATTGAGGAGTTTAAAGTATAAAGCTTGGTCAACTAAGAGTAACTAGAATAAGTCCTGTATGAAAGTAAACAATCGAAAGATTTAGAGACAGACGGCAAGTATTGCATTAAGTAGATTCAAGAGTTAAAACTTCCACTTCAAGGTTTCGATTATGAAGCAAAATAGTAGGCTATGAAAGGTACAAATGTAATAGATGCTTGTGAAGTGCTAAACCGTAAACTTTGAATTAGATCAAGTAAAGAGTAAAGTGCATAATGTAATCGATATATAAAATTTATCATGATCCTTAAAGGATTAAGATGTGTTAGACACGATCAAACTTGTTTGATATATTCCCAGAAGAAAATCCTCAGGAAGAGGACTTCGAGGAAGGAGAATTATCAGACGAATCTCATATCGAGGAGTACCGGAATAAGCATTTTTGGTCCAGTGAAATATCGCAATTTGAGAAAAGATGCATAGATAGTCAACAGTCAGGCACAAGTGGCTCTAAATAAGGTTAGGAGGCAAATGCGCTCCTTTACACGAGGAATGCTACCAGTGGGACTGTATTCCACTAAATTTTTGTGTATGGTCGAGGGAGTGCTAAAAGTATATAACATATATGCTAAGGTATAAAGATTCAAAGGTAGATTATGGATAATAAGAAATCAGTTAAAGTAATCAGAGTTAAGGAAAGTACGGATAACCTGCGTATAACGCAAGGAACTCGATAAGAATGGTCAAAGAAAAGGAAAAAGAGAAAAGTTATGTGAAGAGTTGACAAAGGGATTAGAAAATGGAATTCTATATAGTCGCAGACACATAGAAAATAAAGAAGGATAAAGAGGAACGAGACATAAGATGGAATTTATTGACAGTTAAGATGTCAGTAAAAGTACAATAGTACAAGATGTAAATAATCGAGAGCGCACTACATCGATAATTCAGGCAAAAGAAATTGTGAACCAATATTTAGTCGGTGATCGACGTTAAGAGTGCTGAAGCAAGAAATATCGGATATGCGAGACGCGCTAGAAGTGATATCAGCATAGGATCGGCTTTACAGACGACTATGGTGATAGTACAAATACGATAAGACGATACGTATACGACTAAGAGCACAGTACATCGGGAAATTCAGACGAAGAAGGCCACAAAACTCTCCATTAATGATCGATGTTGTGGATATTAAAAGCAGGTAGTACACGATGTACAAGATGCGCTGAGGAGGAAAGCAAAGAATGTAATTGAAGAAGATTTAGAAACACGATAAGAGCGTGAATAATAAATATAAGGAGAATACCATAGGATGATAGCATTTAGACTATTAATCCTATGGACGCGAGTACAAGGAAGTACATCTACGATATGAACAAAAGTAGGAATAACAAGCGGAATAGCAAGATCGTGGATAGTAGTGAGAAGTAAACTTAACGCTACATGATAGTAAAGAGGAATGAGTTGGAAGTTAAGAACCAAACTAAGATTGAGAATTGAAAAGAAAATATAGATAAGAAAGAGTTGGATTATGACGATAAATGCTAAGAGCATCTTTGAAGGTCAAAAGACGAATAAGGTCAAGAAGACGACAGAGAAAAGAAAAGTGTAGATGAAATGAGAAAGGATAATGAATAAAAGATCAAGCATGAAGTGAGCCATGATGTCATCAAGGAACATTCAGATGTAAGCAGTGTTTTAAAAACCGGACCAGACCGGTTGAACCGCGAACCGGCCAGTGGTCCGGTCTGAAACTGCGAAAAACCGGATCTTTTGGTTGGACCGGGTTGGACCAGTTGAACTGGATTGAACTGGTAAAAAACCGGATGTTGAACCGGATCAGACCGGATTGAACCGGTAAAAAACCGGTGAACCAGAAATTTTTTTAAATTTTTTTAAATTTATCAAACCGGTTGAACCGGTCATTGAACCGGTTCAACCGGTTGAACCGGAAACCGGTGGCCTCACCGGTTCGGTTTTTAAAACACTGGATGTAAGTATATGATTGGAAAAGGATTAAGATCTTCACATAAGGATTAGAAGCAAAGAAATCTTATCTGAGCTCACACGCTGTCTTATTAAAATAAGAAGTCAACGACCAATATGAAAATCCTATCTGGTTAAAAACCAGATTGATGAAACAGATCGATATGAAGTAAGAAGGGACAAGGAATTTCAAGAATAGTGCGTCATGTTACAAAAAAAGGAAGTAAGTTAAGAAACATACGAAATGTATAAACGTAAGAAATAAGTCAAGTAGGCCCTACAAGGGAAATAAAGACCTCATAAGGATACGGCATGAGAATTCACCTCATGGATAATCATGATAAGCGACGTTAGCAAAAGAATCTTCATACGAGGAATGAAGTACGAGTTATTTGGATATCCATATCATTTAATAAGGAAAAATTATAGGATTAAGTACATTGGACAAAGGGGAAAAGATATCGAGTATGAAAATGCATGTGGGCACAACTAATATCGTCATAAAAGAAGGTTTTGAGATCAGGATCAAGTCGTGACAACGACCGAACAGAGAAGATTAAGAGGTACGAGCGAATGGATTGTCTACATCATTGATGACGAATGAACAAGTTGAAGAACGAAGATTATCGTCACCAGTAATGAGACATCACTAGGATAAACTACCGTCAGACTTCAGTAATAAACTGAAAGTTCAATTATGGGGATAAGAGTATATAGTATTGAACATTAGACAAAGAACAGATGAGAAAGTTACGTATACAGGATAAAAGAGAAAGGACCAATAGTAACGACACATAGCACATGGAAGTATAACTGAAACCACCATAAGAAGGAGATAATGACATGAAGATAGTCAACGACAGTTAACGTTAATGCATAAGAGGTCCAGAACTGGAATAATAATTCCACATGTTGACAAGTGTCGTACGATGAATATGGAATACCTATTATGAATAAAGTTCAAAAGGGTAAGGATTTAAGAGAGGTCAAAAAGTTATATGAAAATTCGAGGACGAATTTTTATAAGGGGGGAAGAATGTAATACCCCAAAAGATCAAATCATTTAATTGGGCCACGTGTCCAGCTTTGAGTCGGTGGAGTGGCAATAACGAAAAGATATTTTCGAGAAATTTAGATAAATAAATTTTAGTAGGTCGGTTTCGGGAAATTAATTATGAGGAAGTTAAGGTTATATTTCAATTCTAAATTTAGAATTGGAATAAAAAGGAAAAATGTCAAGAAAAGCCCAAAAGAAAGTGTAGGGACCAAAGTGGTAATTTAGCCGCTTTGTGTCGAAAATGGAAATTTATAGGTTTTGACGGGAAGTATTAATATCGAGCTTCGTATTATTTATCAGATATAAATAATACGTATAAGCCATAATAAAGGAATTTATCGATTTAGTTATAGACTAAATCGTACGAAGGAAAATTTTAAAGGATAAATGATGATAGACAAAAAGAACAAGGACCAAAGTGGTACTTTAGCCGAAATATATAAAGAAGAGAAATATGAATCAGAAAGAAAGAAGAGAGGCTTCCAGAGAGAGCGAGAGATTTACGATCGATACCGTCGTTTCGCCGCCGTTTCTCCGTCCGACGTCCGATTCAAGCGATTCAAGCGGCGATCTCTTCGGATTTGGAAGCTCTATCATCTCCGAGCATTGAACTGAGGTAAGAGGTTGATTATTAGGGAGAAAATGATGAAATAGGTGGCTGTTTTAAGGGATTAGGGAATTAAGCTTAAATTTGATGTTTTTGAAGTTTCTATAGCGTTTTTATGAAAACCGAGGAACGGGTTTTGAGCGGGGATGTCTTAAGAAAGTCGGAATGGGTTTTTCATTGATTTTGGAGAAATTTAAACTTGATTTCGACGGCCGCACGACGTGCCTAAAATTGGCACGACGTGCCAATGGTTGGCACGACTTGCCAATGGTTTATGAGGTTCACGTTTATGTACTAAACGTGTATTTGACCTTTATATGTATCAGATGTGTTAGCGGACAGTGAGGGCATCAGACGTGGAGTAGCAAGAGCATATCATTTCATCAATCACGTTATATATTAGATAGCGGTATCTGTGATGGCAATTTACTTTCGCGTATTATTTATAAATGCTAATTTCATATATGATAAGTATTTCTGTCAAATACATCGCATTTATATGATTTGTTTGTATGGGATGTTGTTATGTTCGATTGCTTTAATATATCAACTTTGTGGTAATGTCTCTGGTCTATATGAGATACGAGAGATTAGTTCGTGCGATTCGAATTCGACACATCGGTTAGCTTTGCTATCGACGTCAGACGTATGAGATACATCGGTTGGCTTCGCTATCGATGTCAGGCGTATGAGATACATCGGTTGGCTTCGCTATCGATGTCAGACGTGTAGGATACATCGGTTGGCTTTGCTATCGATGTCAAGTGGATGAGGTTAAGTATGATAGTTATTCAATGAAAAATCATAAATTATATTTTGAGTATGCGATGTTATAATTTTAATAATACCATTAGTAACTTGCAAACTCACTCAGTATTTTCCCAAAACTGACCCCTCACTCTGATGTTTGCAGGTATTAGAAGTTGGATCAGACAAGCCACCTCCATTGTGCCAGAAGTCAATGGACTTGCACAAGTATGAGTTCCTAGAGCTGCAGTAGTCAGTATTATATAGACGCTTTAACTTCAAATGGTATTTTAAATGTAAACTCTGATATAATATTTTAATATCTATAATTATATTATTTAAAAGAGTTTTCCGAAAATGTTTTATGAACAATACTATATTTTTAAATGCGAAAAATTTATAACTGTTTTAGGCTTGCTACGGGTTTCAGAGTTACCAAACGTTTACAAATGCTACGAAACAAATCCAAACGTTTCGCCTTTTTAGCTATTTAAGCCAAATGTTTACAAACGGTACGAAATAAATCCAAATGTTTCCCCTTTTTAGCGATTTAAGCCGAACGTTTAAAAACATTACGAAACAAATCCAAACGTTTCCCCTTTTTAGTGATTTAAGCCACACATTTACAAACATTACAAAACAAAACCAATCGTTTACAAACGTTACGAAACAAAACCAAACGTTTCACCTTTTTGGCAATTTAAGCCAAACGTTTACAAACGTTACGAAACAAATCCAAACGTTTCCCCTTATTAGCGATTTAAGCCGAACGTTTACAAACGTTACGAAATAAAACCAAATGTTTCACCTTTTTAGCTATTTGAGCCAAACATTTTTAAACGTTTCGAAACAAAACCAAACGTTTTACCTTTTTAGCGATTGATGCCGAAGCTTACAAACGTTACGAAACAAATCCAAGGGTTTCACCTTTTTAGTGATTTAAGCCAAACGTTTACAAACGTTACAAAACAAATCCAAGCGTTTCACCTTTTTAGAAATTTAAACCAAACGTTTACAAACATTACCAAACAAAACCAAATGTTTCACCTTTTAGCAATTTAAGCCAAACGTTAACGTTACAAAACAAATACAAATGTTTCACCTTTTTATCGATATAAGCCAAACGTTTACAAACGTTACGAAACAAATCCAAACGTTTCACTTTTTTAGCAATTTAAATCCAAACGTTTCACCTTTTTAGAGATTTAATCCAAACATTTACAGACGTTACGAAAGAAATCCAAACGTTTCACCTTTTTAGCAATATAAGCCAAACGTTTACTTACATTATTAAACAAACCCAAATGTTTCACCTTTTTAGTGATTTAAGCCGAACGTTTACAAACGTTACGAAAAAAAACCAAACGTTTCACCTTTTTAGCGATTTAAGGCAAATGTTTACAAATGTTACGAAAGTAATCCAAAGTTTAAAACGTTACGAAACCCTTTTTAGCAATTTCAGGCAAACGTTTACAAACAATACGAAACAAATCTAAACGTTTCACCTTTTTAGCGATTTAAGAAAAACTTTACAAACGTCACGAAACCCTTTTTAGCAATTTAAGCTAAACTTTACGAAACCCTTTTTAGCAATATAAGCCAAACGTTTACAAATGCTATGAAACAAATCCAAAAGTTTCTCCTTTTTAGCAATTTAAGCCAAACATTTCCAAACGTTACGAAACAAATCCAAGTGTTTCACCTTTTTAGAAATTTAAGCAAAACGTTTACAAACATTACGAAACAAATCCAAACGTTTCACATTTTTAGCGAGTTAAGCCGAACGTTTACAAACGTTACGAAACAAAACCAAACGATTCATCTTTTTAGCAATATAAGCCAAACATTTACAAACGTTACAAAAAACTCCAAATGTTTCCCTATTTTAGCGATTTAAGCCAAACGTTTAAACATTACGATACAAATCCAAACGCTTCACCTTTATAGCGATTTAAGCCAAACGTTTACAAACATTACGTATCAAATCCAAACGTTTCACCTTTTTAGCTATTGAACCCAAACGTTTACAAACGTTACGAAACTAATCCAAACGTTTCCCATATTTAGCCATTTATGCCAATCGTTTACAAACGTTACGAAACAAAACCAAGCATTTTTAATTTTTAGCAATTTAAGCCAAACGTTTACAAACGTAACGAAGCAAATCCAAGCGTTTCACCTTTTTAGCAATTAAAGCCAAACGTTTAAAAACGTTACGAAACAAATCAAAGCGTTTCACCTTTTTAGCAATTTAAGCCAAACGTTTCCAAACGTTGCGAAAAAAATCCAAACGTTTCACCTTTTTAGCGATTTTAGTTGAACGTTTGCAAAGCTACGAAACAAATCCAAATGTTTCCCCTTTTTCGCGATTTAAACCAAACGTTTACGAAACAAATCCAAACATTTCCCCTTTTTAGAAATTTAAGACAAACGTTTACGAAACTAATCCAAACGTTTAACCTTTATAGCTATTTAAGCCAAACGTTTACAAACGTTACAAAACAAATCCAAACGTTTCACCTTTTTAGCGATTTAAGCCAAATGTTTACAAACGCTGCGAAACAAATCCAAACGTTTCACCTTTTTAGCGATTTAAGACAAACGTTTACAATGTTTCGCATTTTTAGCAATTTAAGCCAAACGTTTACAGACGTTATGAAACAAATCCAAACGTTTCCCCTTTTTAGCGATTTAAGCCAAACGTTTACAAACGTTACGAAACAGAACCAAACGTTTAAAACGTTATGAAATAAATTCAAACGTTTCACATTTTTATCGATTTAAGCCAAACCCTTACAAACGTTAATAACAAAACCAAGCGTTTCACCTTTTTAGCAATTTCAGCCAAACATTGACAAACGATACCAAAATAATCCAAGCGTTTCACCTTTTCAGTAATTTAAGCCAAACGTGTATAAACATTACAAAACAAATCCAAACGTTTCACTTTTTTAGCAATTTAAATCCAAACGTTTCACCTTTTTAGCGATTTAATCCAAACATTTACAGACGTTACGAAAGAAATCCAAGCGTTTCACCTTTTTAGCAATTTAAGCCAAACGTTTACAAACATTATTAAACAAACCCAAATGTTTCACCTTTTTAGTGATTTAAGCCGAACGTTTACAAACGTTACGAAAAAAATCCAAACGTTTCACCTTTTTAGCGATTTAAGGCAAACGTTTACAAATGTTACGAAAGTAATCCAAACGTTTAAAACGTTACGAAACCCTTTTTAGCAATTTCAGGCAAACGTTTACAAACAATACGAAACAAATCTAAACGTTTCACCTTTTTAGCGATTTAAGCAAAACTTTACAAACGTCACGAAATCCTTTTTAGCAATTTAAGCTAAACTTTACGAAACTCTTTTTAGCAATATAAGTCAAACGCTTACAAATGCTATGAAACAAATCCAAAAGTTTCTCCTTTTTATCAATTTAAGCTAAACATTTCCAAACGTTACGAAACAAATCCAAGCGTTTCACCTTTTTAGAAATTTAAGCAAAACGTTTACAAACATTACGGAACAAATCCAAACGTTTCACCTTTTTAGCGAGTTAAGCCGAACGTTTACAAACGTTACGAAACAAAACCAAACGATTCACCTTTTTAGCAATATAAGCAGAACATTTACAAACGTTACAAAAAACTCCAAATGTTTCCCTATTTTAGCGATTTAAGCCAAACGTTTAAACATTACGATACAAATCCAAACGCTTCACCTTTATAGCGATTTAAGCCAAACGTTTATAAACATTACGTATCAAATCCAAACGTTTCACCTTTTTAGCTATTGAAGCCAAACGTTTACAAACGTTACGAAAATAATCCAAACGTTTCCCATATTTAGCCATTTATGCCAATCGTTTACAAACATTACGAAACAAAACCAAGCATTTTTAATTTTTAGCAATTTAAGCCAAACGTTTACAAACGTAACGAAGCAAATCCAAGCGTTTCACCTTTTTAGCAATTAAAGCCAAACGTTTAAAAACGTTACGAAACAAATCAAAGTGTTTCACCTTTTTAGCAATTTAAGCCAAACGTTTCCAAACGTTGCGAAAAAAATCCAAACGTTTCACCTTTTTAGCGATTTTAGTTGAACGTTTGCAAAGCTACGAAACAAATCCAAATGTTTCCCCTTTTTCGCGATTTAAACCAAACGTTTACGAAACAAATCCAAACATTTCCCCTTTTTAGAAATTTAAGACAAACGTTTACAAAACTAATCCAAACGTTTAACCTTTATAGCTATTTAAGCCAAACGTTTACAAACGTTACAAAACAAATCCAAACGTTTCACCTTTTTAGCGATTTAATCCAAATGTTTACAAACGTTACGAAACAAATCCAAACGTATCACCTTTTTAGCGATTAAAGATAAACGTTTACAACGTTTCGCATTTTTAGCAATTTAAGCCAAACGTTTACAGACGTTATGAAACAAATCCAAACGTTTCCCCTTTTTCGCGATTTAAGCCGAACGTTTACAAACGTTACGAAACAGAACCAAACGTTTAAAACGTTACGAAATAAATTCAAACGTTTCACATTTTTATCGATTTAAGCCAAACCTTTACAAACGTTAATAACAAAACCAAGCGTTTCACCTTTTTAGCAATTTCAGCCAAACATTGATAAACGATACCAAAATAATCAAGCGTTTCACCTTTTCAGTAATTTAAGCCAAACGTTTACAAACATTACAAAACAAATCCAAGTGTTTCACCTTTTTAGCAATTTAAGCCAAACGTTTACAAACGTTACGGAACAAATCCAAACGTTTCACCTTTTTAGCGATTTAAGCCAAATGTTTACAAATGTTACGAAATAGAATAAAACGTTTAAAACGTTACGAAACAGAACCAAACATTTAAAACATTACGAAAAAAATCAAAACGTTTCACATTTTAGCGATTTAAGCCAAACCTTTACAAACATTAATAACAAAACCAAGTGTTTCACCATTTTATCAATTTAAGCCAAACATTTACGAACGATACAAAAAAATCCAAGCGTTTCACATTTTCAGTAATTTAAGCCAGACGTTTACAAACATTACAAAACAAATCCAAGTGTTTCATCTTTTCAGCAATTTAAGCCAAACGTTTACAAACGTTACGAAACAAATCCAACCGTTTCACCTTTATAGCGATCTTAGCCAAACATTAACAAACATTCCGAAACAAATCCAAGGGTTTCACCTTTTTAGCAATTTATGCCAAACGTTTACAAACGTTCCGAAACAAATCCAAGCGTTTCACCTTTTTAGTAATTTAAGCCAAACATTTACAAACATTACCAAACTAATCAAAGTGTTTCACCTTTTTAGCGATTTAAGCCGAACGTTTACAAATGTTATAAAACAAAACCAAATGTTTCACCTGTTTAGCAATTTAAGCCAAACGTTTAAAAACGTTATGAAACAAATCTAAACGTTTCCCTATTTTAGCGATTGAATCGAAACGTTTAAAACGTTACGAAACAAATCCAAACGTTTCACCTTTTGAGCGATTTATGTTAAACATTTACAAACGTTACGAAACAAATCCAAACGTATCACCTTTTTAGCGATTCAAACCAAACTTTTACAAAAGTTACGAAACAAATCCAAATGTTTCACATTTTTAGAAATTTAAGCCAAACGCTACGAAACAAAAACCAAGCGTTTCACCTTTTTAGCAATGTAAGCCAAACGTTTACAAAAGTCACGAAAGAAATCCAAAAGTTTCACCTTTTTAGCAATTTAAGCCAAACATTTACAAACATTAGGAAACAAATCCAAGTGTTTCACCTTTTTAGCAATTTAAGCCAAACGTTTACAAACGTTAGGAAACAAATCCAAACATTTCACCTTTTTAACGATTTAAGCCAAACGTTTACAAACGGTACGAAACAAATCCAAACATTTCACGTTTTTAGTGATTTAAGCCAAACGTTTACAAACACTACGAAACAAATCCAAACGTTTCACCTCTTTAGCAATGTAAGCTAAACGTTTACAAACGCTACGAAACAAATCCAAGGGTTTCACCTTTTTAGTAATTTAAGCCAAACATTTACAAACGTTACGAAACAAATCCAAGCATTTCACCTTTTTAGCAATTTAGGCCAAACGTTTACAAACGTTACTAAACAAATACAAATGTTTTACCTTTTTAGCATTTTAAGCCAAACGTTTACGAAGATCATGAAACAAATCCAAATGTTTCACCTTTTAGCAATTTAAGCCAAACGTTTACAAACATTACGAAACAAATCCAAGCGTTTGACCTTTTTAGCAATTTAAGCCAAATGTTTACAAACGTTACGAAACAAATCCAAGCGTTTCACTTTTGTGATCTTGTATCTAGATAACATATTACTAATACATAATAATATCATAATGTTAACTTCTGTAAAACATTGGTTTATCTAATACATACTCCATCAAAGTCCTCGGAGAAGTGGCTTATATTCTCAGTGTTGGAATCTATTGAGATAGATCTAAGAGAATAAGTTGTTTCTCCCAAAGGCTCTTCTTAGAAAAGATATTGAAGTAGTTCAATATGGAAGTTCTAAGAGATGATTGATACTAGTTAGCCATGAAATTCTTCTTTAAATAGAAATGTCTTCTGAGACTTCTGAAGAAAGAAAGAATCTAGCAAAGATACCATAGGCTTTGGCAATTGGTAGTCTGACGTATGTGTTGTCACTTACAAAGCTAGAAATTTGTTTATGCGGTTAGTGGGACTAATCAATTTCAATCAAATCCATGTTGAGAACATTGGATGGCCGTTAAGTACTTATAAAGAACTAAAGATATGGTCTTAACTAATAAAGAACAAGGTTTTTTAAGTAGACCGTTTTACAGATTCTGATTAATAAATAAGATATGGATGATAGAGAGTCTATCTCCAGATTCATTTTTATCTATAATGAAGAAGTAGTAAGCTAGAAGTGTTCTAAGCGGGAATCAACTCCAGGTTCCATTATATAAGCCGAGTATATTATGGCATGAGATGTTGTAATAGAAGGTGTTTGGATAAAATAGTTCTTAATAGAACTAAGTACGGTTTTCTTCCATTAAGTCGAAATTTCCTCTTTTCTACGACCATAATGGTGCTAATGCCCTAGCAAAGGAAACCGGGTCTCATAACTTATCTAAACATAAGGAAAGGCATTATGATATTATCTAAAGAAAGTGTTGGAAAGAGAAAAGGTTTTCTCTAAAAGATAACATTAGCCAATAACATGGCTGGCCCACTGACAAAGCCCATGACTTAGAGTCATTAAGGTTTACATCTTGTGAAAATGAGGCTTAGATATAGTTGCCAATGGCACTAATGCAAGTGGGAGATTGTTAGTAGTATGTGCCCTAGGTGTCACGACCCAAATTTATTGAGCCGAGACCGGCGCTAGGGAATGGGAGTGGTAGCTCCAAAACCCGTAGCAAGCCTAAAACCACTAATAATTTTTCGCATTTAAAAACATATTATTATATATATAGAATACTTTCAGAAAACTCTTTTAGATAACATACTTATAGATATCAAAGTATTATATTAGAGTTTACATTCAAAATAAACTATTTGAAATAAATCGCTATCCTTATACTGACACCTACTGACTACTGCAGCTCTAGGAACTCATACTTGTGCAAGTCCAACGACTTTTGGCACAATGGAGATGGCTTGTCTGATCCGACTTCTAATACCTGCAAAGATCAGAGTGAGGGGTCAGTATTTGGGAAAATACTGAGTGAGTATGCAACTTATTATCGGTATTATCAAAATACACATCGCATACTCAAACATATATATATTTATCTCGATATAATATGAAAATAACATAATATTCATAAATAGTAGATCCGACCAAAACCCTAATCTTAAACTCTGAACTTATCTCATTCCGAATACTCAAATTAAACTTATCCAAGTGGTCCGACCCGGGAGTGTTCACACTCAACCACGTCAGCCGCGACCAATCTCTTAATCTCAAAGTGTGAGTCCAACTCACTGGTGGGTCCAACCCACTAGATACGGGGCTCAGGTTACACCGTAACCGAGTTCTCACTCGTATCGCATTCATATAGTATGCGCATTTCATGATATCATAGACAATCTAGACACGCTAGACTGACTCAAATACTGGTGATCACACAGCCTATTGACACCCAATAGGTAGTTTGTTTCTTCGGATCGCATGCTAGATACTCATATTCAAACAATGAATATAATGGCATTCATATAATCACATTCATCAAACATACCATCTTATATAAGCAAATCATATAAATGCGACGTATTGATAATCATATTCATAATATCTGAAAATAACTTTAATAATAATAATAATACGCGAAAGTAAATTGCCACTCACTGTGACCGCTATTCCTTATATCCGAACGTAAGCTCCAGGAGACTGGTCCGTCAATCCTCGTCGAGCTTCTTGGTTCGTCATACTCGTAGCTCGATAGTCCGTCACATCTATCATAGGATTCTATCGTTAAAGCATATACTTAGAGAATCCTATTCTAACGATTATTCTAACTACCAAACATGACCAAAAGTGCAAAACATAAGTCGTCGTGTTCTAAACGTATCTTTCTTGATGTCTACCACCAAATCTCATTCTTACACTTGGTTAATACCATTAGTGGTGTTCAACTAATCAATTAAGCCTTGCTTAATATGTTCATTCCAAAAGCCTAGCTCAAAACGTCAAGTTCCATGTCCATTTCATGCTTTCGGAAGCTATTTTTCGCTCCCGGAGGTCACGATCGAAGTAGGGCACGTCGTGCTAGCTTGGCACGTCGTGCCCCTCATTTTTCATGAAGGGCACGTCGTGCCCTTCCTTGTGCACGTCGTGCACCCCTGGTGGGGCACGTCGTGCACCCTTGTGGCGCACGTCGTGCCCACTTCGGGTACGACGTTTTTGATGCTTTCGGACCGTTTCCGAAGCCCCAAAATACTCATAATCCCTTCTAATATATACCCAATCCATCTAGACTCAAAATTCATTAAGAATCCATTCAATAATGATGAAAAACGACATGTTTTCGACATTTCGATTCAAACGCAACCTTTCGTATCGAAACAGCCCCTTACTCAGCAAATTTCACCTTCAAAACGAAACTCTTACCTTGATTTGAGGCTGCAAAATGATAGAGGATCCATTCCTCGTTCCGTGGCCGCGAGAATCGCTCAATTCCGAGTCCGAACGAAGGAGTTATGTCGATTTTAAGTTTGATCGCGTTACGAAACTATGTCGCACGTCGTGAGACATAGTCGCACGTCGTGCGACACCCCTAAACAGGCCCAAACATCATCTCGACATGCTCCCGACATCCCTAACTCATTCTGACATGTTTCTACATCAATATAACACAATATTTAACTCAATAATCATCAAAAACGTCAAAAACTACATGATTACGATAGATTCGATCCGACCGAATCAAAACAGCCCTTAACTAGGGGATTTCAGAAATCACAACCTTAATTTTACCTTAGTTTGATGCCCGTAGTTGATAGAGAATCAAATTCCGAACGAATCGATATAAAGAACTCGCAATTTGGACGAGAAACGGCGAAACGGCGACGGATCGAAGTTAATCGCCGAAAACCCTTCGTCTGTTCCTTCTTTCTTCTTCTGATACCTTTCCTTATTCTTAAGGAATGTATATATATATCTTAGCTAATTAGCCACTTTAGTCCTCCATTTCTCTAACTTAAACCAATTCTCCTTTAAACTTTCTAATTTAACCAAATGGTTAAATTATCCTTTTAACTCAATTACATACGTATTATTTATATCTATATAAATAATACTAACTCAAAATTATTATTTTCCGTCAGTGATCTCTTATTTACTATTCTCGAGATTTAGTTGGCTAATTTTGCACTTTGGTCCTTGAACTTTTCAAAGGTTGCAATTTAGCCCAAAACACATCCGCGTCCAAATTTTAAAAGGTCTCCGATTGACCCGAAACTTTTACCACATATATTATAAAACGTTTCGCGGACCTTGGCGAAATAATTTCCTTTTAAGTCGTAGTGGCTAAATTACCACTTTAGTCCTTGTACCTTATTTCGAGCTTTTCTTGACATTTTTCCTTCTAATTCCAATTCTAACTTTAGAATTGAAATATAATATTAAGTTTCTCGAAAATTATTTCCAATATCGCCACCCTGGCGAAACAGGACTGGACACGTAGTCCAATTAAATGCTTAAATATTTTGGGGTATTACACTAGGGCCATTTGATCATGTATATTTGTAGAACTAATCCCAATGGCAAAGATATATATATGTTCTAATTGAACTAAGTGTCTCATCAACTAAGTGTTCATTTATTACGTATTGTCCTTATCACATTGTGATAGAATCTATTCTTATGGTGTTAAGAATATGAGTTACAGATTCTATTATACAAGTGATCTATATAACAGTTCACGATCGATGGGGTCCTACGAATAAGGGAATCGTATTATCCCGGAAAGATTATCACCTCTGTTTATTCTCCTGATTAGTAAATAGTTACTAATTATAGGAAGTAGTGAGTCTCATACTTCTTGATGGGGATCAGGATAAACATGTGGACACTCAAGATGTTGAGTGGGTCGAACAAGTGACGCTAGATGACTTATACATGGTATTTCATCAAAGTCAATTTAATGTCATCTAGTTCATAATTTTACATATATCTTGTATATAGGTGATTAGAGTTTGATACTCCTTATCCCTAGATCTTTCATGAGCTAGAGTCACGGGATGTGTTGGCTCTAGTTAGTTGTATATGGAGATAGGGGTTTAACCAAGAGAGGATTTATCACTCCGGATGAATGGAGAAAAGATTTAATGCTATCTCAAATTGTTCTTGATGGATGATAAAACCTGCGCAAGTGTATACGACTTACTTAGAAAGTTGTTTCTAGTGGAAGTCATATTTATCAAGAATAAGAACTGAGATTAGGTCATATGATCAAGACAAACAGTGTTTGACTTAACCGTGACACTAGTCGAGATCAAAATTTTAGATGAAGGGAATTATGAGTGTATGGTAATTATGAACATTGGTTTATAAAGAATGCATCGAAACATTCATATCTATTTGGGGGTCGTGATATGTTGCTAGACGTCACTCACGATCTACGAGAATTAATAGTTAATGGGATTTAATTATTTAATATAAGAAAGGCGTTTCTTATGACTCTCCTTGCCATATAGATGTGAATCTAGTTAGTCACACACAATGGGGTGTGCAACCGATTGAGTTTATGAGAGATCGATTTCATATAGATACTAGCATATCTCGGAAATTAATCTAAGATGGAAAAACAAGTATAAATTAGGGACTAATTTGTAAGAGTTATAAATTAGTACGCACCTAATTGTATTTTATCCAAGTTAATATGATGATGTCATGTGATGATGTCACGATGATGTCATGTGATGATGTCACGATAATGTCATGTTATGATGTCACGTGATGATGTCACGATGATGTCACGTGATGATGTCACGATGATGTCATGTGATGATGTCATGTATGTCTCTGGGTGTGACACCTAGCATCCGACGTGTCAGAAGGTAGCAACACCCATGCTTGATGTGTGACACCTAGAATGTGATGTGTCAGATGGTGGCAACACCTATGCTTGGTGTGTGACACCTAGCATGTGAGGTGTCGAATGGTGGCAACACCTTTCCTTAGTGTGTGACACCTAGCATGTGAGGTGTTTCATTCTTAAGAAAAGCTCTACGCTATAAATAGAGGTTGTCTTTGCTCATTCTAAAAATACCACACTTAAGAGAGCATATTTGAAGGATTTCAAGTAGTCATCAATCACAGAAAAGCTTGGAGAAAGTTTTTCATACATCCCAACAAAGACGTAATCGAGGCGAGAGTTTGAGCTTAGGGTTGCTCGGCAAGAGGAACTCTTGCAGATTACTTCAAGGCGAGGATTCAATTGAACGCATACTCGTATGGACGAGCTTGCGGTCGCCGTACTATCGGGACTACAAGAATCGTTGGAGAATTGACATAGGTATCTTCTTACGGTTTCTAGATGCGTGCTTTAATTACTAGATGATACGACGATCCATTTGTTAATGATATGATCGATTTATGGATCTGAATTTTTGGAATTCCAATTTTGAATTGAAATATACGATTTGGACCCTCACGTCCCGCTGCACCAACAGTGGTATCAGAGCCATCGTATAATCGAGTATTAAAGCCTTAGGATTGAATGCATGTATTGATAATCATGGACTTAGGAATTATTATTGGGCATATAATTTATAATTTCGAGGGCTTAGGTCTTGTTTGCAAAAACGAGCAAATGCTATTGTGACATTAATTACATTTGATTAAATTTTGTCTAGGAGATTGGTACTTAAGTGGTCCGCTCGTGCCCTCCAATCTATCCTGGGAATTTTTCTAATGTGATTATTTAACACAATACGTGACTCGCTTGTGCATTATATTGTCATCAACAAAACATGCGGAACAAGTAATAGTTTGCTCATTCTTTTGTTGCTAAAGAATGAGACCTAGGATGTCCATGATCATACATGTGTGATTGCATGATTCATTTTAACTTTAATATGTATCAGATGCATGCTAAAATGTGTTGTGTGCTTAGTGAGACCAGAATAACTTAAAACCCTAAGAAATCTTCCTAAAAGTTAAAAGATTAAGTTTATATTGATTGATCATTAAATCAATTTATCAATGGCTCTCCATTGGAGCAATAAACTAACATACTTTCATTGCTTACCTACTGTTTGAATATGTTGATAGTGGCTGGAAATACATGTTAGGGCTGTTTGTAATGTCTTTGGCATGATTATATTGTTCAAGATTGTTGCCCATCGATTCTTGATTGTTTGTACACGAGTTATGTTATGTATGCCATAGTTATTCGATTGATATATGGTTTGATTGTTGGTTCATTATGAGTAAATGATTTAAATGTGTTATGCAATCCTTATTGAATTCATTTAGGTGTTATAGCATGCTTGTAATGTTGTTGGCTTGTTTAGCCAAATTTTTGCTAAGTGTTAGCATCGTTTAAATTTGGAAATAATATTCTTTTTGATGTTAATCGGATTGGTTTTTATAATTCAATCTGAATACGATTTTTATTTTATAATCTTTAATCACATAACTACTTGGGTAATTATGGGTTTTGAAAATATTGGCTTGATGTGCCATTTTGGATAAAGTTACGTTTTGACATAAAACGTTTTCTTAAACTTTATTGTGGTTAAGTTTTTGTTAGTAACTAATGGTTACTTTTGTTTAAAGATATTGAGTTCCGCTTTCAATTATAATTTATTATTTTATCAAATCATTATTCTTGGGATTATAAACTATGGTTTATATTTTGATAAAATGATTGGGTCGGGTTAGACTTGGGTCACCTGACATGTGAGGTTAGCTTGGTAGTTATCAGTAACTCGGCTAACCCACTATTTGGAGATTACTTGGTTTATTATTTATCAATTGTTTTAAAAAGTATTTTATGAAATGGATTTTAAAGCGGGAACTCAATAGACTTGACTTGTGTGGTTTATTAATTAATTGAGTATTGTGTTTACTCTGGTTGGTTTTACCTTGACTTGTTGTTTGTGCTAGTCCTATGAGGTGTCTAGTACTCTCTAGAGTTAGGGTTCGTTTTAATAATTATTTATTTGTGTTTAGACTCGTCGACTGTTCGTGCTTTTGAGGCGAACCGAGTCTAGGTTGCTTGCCAGGAGTTTTCACGTGGATTAGCAAGCAGTGAGTTTGTACTTACTATTTACCGCTTTATTAAGTAAATTATTATTTTAATATTAAATATATATACTGTACGTATATTCCGAACTGTTTTTATATTATGGCTTCTAGTTGGAACATGCTACCTAATGGGCATCATTAGGACTGTGTGCGCACCGGTGATGATATGGGAAAGGTAATTATGGTAATGTGGTAACTCGGTGTGAGCATAGCTCTCGGGACCAAGTAGAGTAACTCGGTGTAGCTCAGCTCTCGGGACTCTGGTATAAGTGTGGTCAGTGGTAACTCGGTGTAGCTCAGCTCTCGGGACCAGACCTGTTGGATTATGTTTATTATTTCGAATTGTGGATTAGGGTTCCAACTATTATTCGTAATATCGTATTTAAATGTTTTAAACGGTTTTAAAGGTTTTCCACTTAATAAATGTAGATTGTGGTATAAACTCATCTCAGTATATCTGACCCCGTTGTTTTCCCAATTTTCCACAGGGTTATGATCTGAGAGAGTCTGGTGATCTCCGCATTTACTTTTCCTCGGAGGTTCCTTTTATTTTAATAAACTGTAAAATTGTTTTATTCTTAGACCGCAGTAGTTGACTAGACGCCTTTATTATTATAACAGTTGTTTGTCGGATTGGTCTGACTAGTTATATTGTTCTGGCATGTTATATAATTATTTCGGATTATTTATGTTATGCCTATTTTTAGACTCAGAAGTGGATAAGCATGTTATATTAATTATTGAATATTATAACTGCTAGATTTAGGCTGAAGTCTCGGTTGCCCCCGAGCATTGGTTTTCTGCAGGTTTAATTAAATTGTATGTTATAAGAAAGGCTAGCTACGGGTGTTGGTACTACATTACCCATGCCCTAGCGCCGGTCACGATTCATGAAAATGGGTCGTGACAAACTTGGTATCAGAGTCTGGTTTCAAACCAAGGCCAATTGCTTGCTATGTTTGACTCTGTTAAATATGGTTGTGTCTTAGGAACTACTGCGGATATAGGATTCTGTCATGTCTTTAAAAACGTCATCTTTTGTTTTCAAACTTTCAGCCTACATCATATATGTGATGTCTGTCAGTCTCTATTTAGTATTGGTGCTATGATTGACAATATATTTCACTTGGATGTTACTTGCTGTGTTTTATCGTGTTGAGGTTATTTCACTTGGGTAATTTTAATTGCTTCTGATTTCTCGGGAAATCTATTGTTGATGATGATTCTAAATTCATACTTGGGTATGATGTTGTTTGAAAAACTTTGGCTCTATGCCATTAATGGTTTTAAATAACGATGAATTATATGGTAGTACAATTTGGATTTGGCCGTAATTGTTGGGTGCTATATACGTTAGTACCTATGAGGATACATTTAGGCGTTAAGTTAAATTTTGGATTAAATTTTAAAACGTGTTTTGGTGGTCATACATTGTTTGACCACATGTTGTTTTAAAATTTTCATTGAGAATATTTGTTTATTCTGATTTGTGCTTCGACACAGAATCATAAGAGAAGTTTGGTTTTAAATTCTAAAAAAAAAAAAAGTTTGATTTTTGGTTGAGTTACCAGTAAAAAGATTTTTTTTGTATTTTGAAATATTATGTTAGGCTTGGTGTTAACAAGCGATGATTTTAAAATCATATTTTATGAGATGAGCCATCATTTTAAGAATTTATCATTGAAGTTATTTTATCATGATGTAGTATGTCATCATTTTAAATTTTTGGAATTTACGGAATACATGTTTGAAATCAAAGATTTCTCACTTGAGTTTTAAATTGCCGTTTAGCGGTTGGATTAAGTTGAGCTGTCAAATTTCAAAGGATGAAATTTTATTAAAATATTTTTTCGGATATACAAATATTTTGAATACGTTTTATAAACGATTGTTTTGGGTTCGACTTGAGTCACCCAAATTTAGGAGTTGAGCTTGATAGTTGTAATGACTCGGCTAGCTCGATGATTTTATGGTTGAGATACTCGGGTATCCGTTTTAAAGCAACTGATTAATAAGAAGAGACTTTTACAAATTGTGAACTTGTTTTAACCGTGGGGCTCAACAAAATTTGGAAGTTTTTCGTATTTGACTTTAAGATTTCAAAATAAATTTTGAAGCGTTTTCTTGGAAGATTAAATGTTACAGAATGATTTGCTACGAAACTTCAAGCTTGTTTTAGCATATCTTGATTTTGTTTCAAAGTATATTTGGGTCAATTTTGTTCAGCGGCATGCTTACGTGATTTATGGGTTGTAAAAATCGTAATAGTTTTGGTTTTAATTTTCGTTGTATAATTTTCTTACATGTTGGACTAAGTTAATTGTTTTGTTTCATCTATTCGTGCGAAGTAGCACGCGGGATGATTCATTTCATGTGGTTATGGTAATTACCTGATTTTTAGTTTGATTGTGAGTCGAACTTTTGTTCAGACCCTGTTTTGATATAGTATCAATTAGGGATAAGCTGGGTTTGTTATATTATTGTTGGATCGAAATCTTTGGGTTTCGATATCGAGGAATATGAGGAAAATATTCCCTTGGATTGGTTGATGATTTCTGATTATCCTAGGACAGATATTGGAAACTCTGAACCGAGAAGATAGATCGGTGTATTAATACACTAGTGTTTCCATCAAGTCTGATGATGCGATGCGGGAGCTGGCGTTAAGTTTTATAGGAACAAATTGATGTGTCATTTCTTTGAGAATAAGCTCAGTATAAATTGAGGTTAGTGGGATATCTTATATGATAGAGTTGTAATGAAGTTATTAGGATGAGTTTTCATATAGCATCGAGTGTTGCTAGGTTGCAGGTAAGGAATTTGAGAAATATTTTGAGGTTATCGAGTGCACATCTCACAGAGTGTAACGTCTAGCAAATATTTTATTGAGAAGTTGATTTCAAAGGTTGAATTGTTAGAATATTTGAAATATTTTCAACACGTAATTGTGCCCAGACATATCATGAACATGCATTTTGAATGTCACGATTAGGTTTGCATTGAACATTGAGTATGTTCACTAAATAAAAGGTAAATTAATAATTGATACACTCATAATAGTACATGCATCACGTGCATAGAAATGATTAGGGTTGGATGCAACTCTTTGGGGATGAGAGCTATCATCACCCTGGTGCACATTTATGAAAAACGCATTTTATCAATAAAGTGTTCTGAGAATGATGTTTTGAAATGAGCTCGCGAGTCACATTATGATAAATGTATTTATAAGTTGTCGGATTTCAAATGATTTTAAAACTTTTACCAAGAGGTAGCTAGACGAATACTCTGTGATGATGGTGGTAAATTTTGGACGATTATGTTGTAATGGATCAGTCTGAATTTTCAGAATCGTGTGTTTCATGGGACGTGAAATTGAATTCGAGGTTGCGCTCGAGATTTAGTTGTGCCAAGTGTGGCGTATGGTTAGATTCAGATTAGGAAGTTTTCGTGATAATTTCATATTAGTGATTTAAGGATTAGTGGATTAAGGATATTGGTTATGCTCATATGTGTGTATACACTACGTTTTAAAATAAACTTTATCTTTTCAGATTCGATTGTGTCCAAGTATTTTTTGTATATTGATATATATGTATTTTCACAAACAGATAGATTTGAATTGCTAAACTTTACCTTTCTAAGGAAAGGAAGATATTTTGTCAAATTTGATTCAAAAGAAATAATAATTTTTTTTCTTTCGGTTAAACGATTTCTTCAATTGTGTTTTTGTTTGAGAGTAAGATTTGGAAGCGACTTAAATTTTGATGTTTGAAACATCAATGGGTATTTTGAATATGGAGTATTTTGTCACAGTTTTATTATTTACGGAAAAAGTATAAATTATTTTGACAAGATTGATTTATAGATAACATAAATTTTGTTAGGTGAACTGTTTCTCAAATTTGCAAACGTATTTAAAAGTAAGGGGAATTTGCGGATTCAAAGTGCAAATATTTTAAAAAAAATCAGGGGTTTATAAAACTGATGGTTTTTAAACGGTAAAGGCACTTCGATTTTAATATATAAGGGGGGTGTAAGGCGTAAAGTCTGCTATTATAAATATTTCGTATTAAAAGATTTTATACCCTCAGGGATTGGTTTTGAGCATAACTAACAATCAGGTCGTGGTGATTTGATCGTGGTGATCATTCGTTGTATACGTGGCAATAGTTAATTGATGGAATAATTTGGTGGACTTAATCTGGATATATGAGTTAGCAAATTCGAGAATCGGGAATCGCGGTTAATAGGTTTCAACAACCATTAGTTGATTGATGGTGTTATTGTAATGTTTAAATATCGTTCGGGTAAGTGGTTGAACCCTTGGTGTGGGCGATAAAATTTTTGAGTTGTGAGATTTAGACGATGTCCAGTTTAGTTGTGGCGTTATGCTCTGAATGATTGGAAGAATCATTATGATTGATATTGGGTATCAAAGATCTAGAGACTTTTTGTGTCATGAGAGAAATTCGCTTTCTTTGAATTGCGATATTTTTGTGTTTTATGATTCACAAGATAATGGTATTATCAAGTTGGTACTAATCGTTAGGATTAGATTATTATTAATGTTTGTTCTGGAACCGAAATATTATCTGAGTTTATTGGGTTTTGTTATCGATAATTTAAATGTAGAGATGCTATAAGTGGAAGTAAGTAAGTGTTTTAGAACGATAGATTTTATCAGCTATGTTTGCAGTATCTTTGTTTTGTTTGAGGTAAAAGCGTTTGGAATTGTAGAACTTTAGTCGAGCTAAGGGCTCGATCTTTATTTTGATAATTGAGGATTTTATAATTTTTAATATGCGAGATGGTTTTTGAAACCACTCCGGTAAAGCGTATTTGTGACTATCAGTATGGAAATTTTGGATTATTCAATTGTGTTGATCGATTTAATCTTTAGAGCAACGAGTTATTGGAATCAGAAAAATTTGCGCATTTGTGTGTCGTGACCGTTATAGTGCGAATTAGTTCAGTTTGAAATTCGAGGTCGAATTTTTCTTAGGTTGGGGAGAATGTAATACCCCATATGTTTTTGGCGTGTTTCGTCTTGTGTTGACCTTCTCTTGGTGGAAATTTTGTTTAGAGTTCTAATTGAAAGAGATTTGAGGTTTCGTTATAGATTATCCTAAGTATTTCAGTCGAGCTTTATGTGGGAGAGTTTGTATTCCTTCGTTTGATTTCACCTAGAAAGGGCGTTATCGTTTTATGTTAAGTGGAAGTTGGCACTAAGGCTTTTGTGACCTTTTAAGATTGTTCGATTTATGAAAGTGGTAGTTTTTAGTTACAGTACGAGGAACAACCATTTGAGTTTTGCTTACGCAAGTACTTAGGTCGTTAAGCACGGAATTCCTATGATTACAGTTTGGGTTGGTTACTTAGTTGAGGAGTGTTCCTGCGAAACAAAGTTCGTTTTGCAGAGTTGTTAAAAATTGCTTTCCTTGATTACTTTGGGTGTCATGTTTATGTGTTTACGTTGGCTCTATGCTTTTTCGTTCGGTCAGCATATAGTTTTATGATATGTTATTACGCGGGTTGTATTGTTTTAAATTCGAGGACGTATTTTATATAAGTTGGGGAGAATGTAATCTCCCGTGTTTTTCCGTCATGGTTTTGTTGTGTTTCCGACTTAGTTTCGGATTGTTAATGGTGGACTTAGCAAGTGTAACACTTTGTTTGCGGTTTGAGTTGTATCTTGTATATGTCGCATGTGTCGTGTGAGTTTTCGATGGCGATTTGATTTGTATTCGGTTTATAATCGATGATTTATTCTGGTACCTTCTGAATCTGACATGTTTTGAGAAAACATTCATATCTCCCAATTTAACCGTTGGATCATGTTCATTTTTGGATATGTTGTGCCCAAGACAAAGTTGACCGTTGGATCAAAAATTGAGGCGCGTCGCCTCGCAACGCGCCCCATACGATTTCAGCGTCAAGTGAAGACGCGATGGGACGAACGCGTCTCGCAACGCGCCTCCCATCGCGCCCCTCTGTTAGATTTGTTGTTTGACCTATAAATAGACCCTTTATCTGATCTAAAACTTTTCCCACTTTATTTTATAAACCCTATCCGACCCATTGACATTACAACACTCTGATTTGATAGTTTGTACATCAATTCCTTTGTTTGTTGGACTCCGGTAAGTGATCTGCATACCCTATCCTTAGTATGTTCACATTTCCTTTGTTCAATTCGTTTTAGGGCTTATGTATCCATGTTTTCCATTGTTGTCTGAGGTCTTAAGCATACCAATTCTGATTCGCCTCGTTCTTGGATCCATGTGATGTTTTATCCGCTTATCTTCGTCGGTAAGTGCCGCATCTTGTGTTTTAAGGTTAAACCTATATCTTGGGTGTTGTGATTATTTGATTTACTGTTTTGGCATGCTTAGAACTGATTATGTATAGTTAGCTTTGGTTTAGAGTGTTTGTATTAGATTTTACCTTGGGGGTATTAAGAATTGAATTGCTAGGTTAAGTGCTAGCTTGCTTGGTATGATTATTTCATTGTTTACCTACTGTTTGAATATGTTGATAGTGGCTGGAAATACATGTTAGGGCTGTTTGTAATGTCTTTGGCATGATTATATTGTTCAAGATTGTTACCCATCGATTCTTGATTGTTTGTACACGAGTTATGTTATGTATGCCATAGTTATTCGATTGATATATGGTTTGATTGTTGGTTCATTATGAGTAAATGATTTAAATGTGTTATGCAATCCTTATTGGATTCATTTAGGTGTTATAGCATGCTTGTAATGTTGTTGGCTTGTTTAGCCAAATTTTTGCTAAGTGTTAGCATCGTTTAAATTTGGAAATAATATTCTTTTTGATGTTAATCGGATTGGTTTTTATAATTTCAATCTGAATACGATTTTTATTTTATAATATTTAATCACATAATTACTTGGGTAATTATGGGTTTTGAAAATATTGGCTTGATGTGCCATTTTGGATAAAGTTACGTTTTGACATAAAACGTTTTCTTAAACTTTATTGTGGTTAAGTTTTTGTTAGTAACTAATGGTTACTTTTGTTTAAAGATATTGAGTTCCACTTTCAATTATAATTTATTATTTTATCAAATCATTATTCTTGGGATTATAAACTATGGTTTATATTTTGATAAAATGATTGGGTCGGGTTAGACTTGGGTAACCTGACATGTGAGGTTAGCTTGGTAGTTATCAGTAACTCGGCTAACCCACTATTTGGAGATTACTTGGTTTATTATTTATCAATTGTTTTAAAAAGTATTTTATGAAATGGATTTTAAAGCGGGAACTCAATAGACATGACTTGTGTGGTTTATTAATTAATTGAGTATTATGTTTACTCTGGTTGGTTTTACCTTGACTTGTTGTTTGTGCTAGTCCTATGAGGTGTCTAGTACTCTCTAGAGTTAGGGTTCGTTTTAATAATTATTTATTTGTGTTTAGACTCGTCGACTGTTCGTGCTTTTGAGGGGAACCGAGTCTAGGTTGCTTGCCAGGAGTTTTCACGTGGATTAGCAAGCAGTGAGTTTGTACTTACTATTTACCGCTTTATTAAGTAAATTATTATTTTAATATTAAATATATATACTGTACGTATATTTCGAACTGTTTTTATATTATGGCTTCTAGTTGGAACATGCTACCTAATGGGCATCATTAGGAATGCGTGCGCACCGGTAATGATCTGGGAAAGGTAATTATGGTAATGTGGTAACTCGGTGTGAGCATAGCTTTCGGGATCAAGTAGAGTAACTCGGTGTAGCTCAGCTCTCGGGACTCTGGTATAAGTGTGGTCAGTGGTAACTCGGTGTAGCTCAGCTCTCGGGACCAGACCTGTTGGATTATGTTTATTATTTAGAATTGTGGATTAGGGTTCCAACTATTATTCGTAATATCGTATTTAAATGTTTTGAACGGTTTTAAAGGTTTTCCACTTAATAAATGTAGATAGTGGTATAAACTCATCTCAGTATATCTGACCCCGTTGTTTTCCCAATTTTCCACAGGGTTATGATCTGAGAGAGTCTGGTGATCTCCGCATTTACTTTTCCTCGGAGGTTCCTTTTATTTTAATAAACTGTAAAACTGTTTTATTCTTAGACTGCAGTAGTTGACTAGACGTCTTTATTATTATAACAGTTGTTTGTCGGATTGGTCTGACTAGTTATATTGTTCTGGCATGTTATATAATTATTTCGGATTATTTATGTTATGCCTATTTTTAGACTCAGAAGTGGATAAGCATGTTATATTAATTATTGAATATTATAACTATTAGATTTAGGCTGAAGTCTCGGTTGCCCCCGAGCATTAGTTTTCTGCAGGTTTAATTAAATTGTATGTTATAAGAAAGGCTAGCTACGGGTGTTGGTACTACATTACCCATGCCCTAGCGCCGGTCACGATTCATGAAAATGGGTCGTGACAATAATAAATCACAGCAAGTAACATCAAAGTGAAATTAATTGTCAATCATAGCATAAATACCAAATAAAGACTGACAGACATCACCTATAGGATGTAGGCTGAAAGTTTGAAAACAAACGATGACGTTTTAAAAGACAAGACACGAATCATAATTCCGCAGTAGTTCCTAAGACACGACATCAACTTATCATGCCAAAAACACATAACAAATAACATGCATAAAGCTCTGATACCAAGTTTGTCACGACCCATTTTCATGAATCGCGACCGGCGCTAAGGTATGGGTATGGTTGTACCAAAACCTATAGCAAGCCTTGCGGATAACCATCAAATACATAAACCTACAAGAAAAGCAATACTCGGGGGCAACCGAGACTTCAGCCTAGTTCTAGCAGTTCATAAAATACAACATATATATATTAAATGCTCGATCAATTTTGAGTCTCCAACATAGCATAAATATATAATAACCCAAGTTATTATATTAAAGCCAGAACAGTTAAATCCGTAGAATAATTTTGATAACAAGTATTACACAAATACGACTTCTAATTACTACTGCGGTCTAAGAATAAAATCAGTTTAATAAACTTTATAAAGTAAAGTAAAACCTCCGAGGAAATAAAGAATCGGAGAGCAGCTGACTCGCTCATATCATAACCCTGGAAAAATTGGGAAAACAACGGGGTCAGATATACTGAGATGAGTTCATACCACTATTTACATTTATCAAGTGAAAAACTTTTAAAACGGTTTAAAACATTTAATAACAACATTACGTTTAATAGTTGGAACCCTAATCCACCATACTAAATATTTCCATAAACCAATAGGCCTGGTCCCGAGAGCTGAGCTACACCGAGTTACCACCGACCACTCTTAATCCATAACTAGAGTCCCGAGAGCTGAGCTACACCGAGTGACTCTACTGGTCCCAAGAGCTATGCTCACACCGAGTTACCACCACATTTCACATACCTTATCTAGATCAATACCGGTGTGCACGCAGTCCTAATGATGCCCATTAGGTAGCATGTTCCAACTAAAAGCCATAATGGAAAAACAGTTCGAAATATACATACAGTATATATTTATATATTAAAATAACAATTTACTTAATAAAGCGGTAAATAGTAAGTACAAACACACTGCTTGCTAATCCACGTGAAAACCTAGCAAGCAACTAATCCTGATTCGTCTCCGAAGTACGAACAGTCAACGAGTCTAGACAATATAAATCAGAATTAAAACATGTCCTAACTCTAAAGAGTACTAGACAACATATATGACTAGCACAAACATCAACGAGCCAAGACAAAGCAAACACACTTACTTAATCCATATCCAAAGCATAAACCAAAGTAGAGTAATCATACATGCTGAACATAACCGAAGTCATACGATATTTAAGTCAAATTTAGTTCCCACTTTGAAATCATAATCCGGAAATCATTTCAATAACTTAGTTAAAATCATAAAACTAAGTTTCAATGAAAGTGGTGAGCTAGCCGAGTTATCACAACTGCCAAGCCTATACTCACAAATTGGGCGACCCAAGTCTAACCCAAACCAAACATCCAACCAAAGTAAACAATTCGTTTAAAGTCCGGAATCATTTAAATATATCAAAGTCTCAATTTAGAAAACAAGGGAACTCAAATTAAACATTAAAATCCAAGCATAGCATCATTATTATAAAGTGTTCGATAAAAGTCCCCAAAGGATAAACACAACCAATTAAGCCAAAAACCAATGTACAACAGCCCTATCATGCTTAATAATCATATTTTATATAACACATGCCATAGCAAAACATTTGGAATGAATTAACATATTTTTCACAAAATCAAGCCAATAAAGCATTCCTGGCACTTAGCCCATAACCGAGACCAAACATGAATCGTCAAACTAAAACACCTTAGATCAGTTCATATACATGCCATAATCAATAATATGAAAGTAATTCAAATCTTAAGTCATTACAAAACATCGAATCCAAAATCAAAGCATTTTAACGTAAAACTAGCTAGTTTGCAAACTAAGTGTAATATCCCGGAAAATTTCTAAATTTTTTTAAGTGTGTTTTCGGAAATAATTTGAGTTTTTCGGGTGGCGGTTCGATTCGTAGTTTAATTTTTGGTTCGGTTCAAATTTCAGAATTTTTGTGTGGTCCTTTTATTTTGGTGGTTCAATCAAAAGGTTAAACCACCACCTTTGAATCAGGTCTCGAAAGAGACCTGACTCAATTTTGGTAAGTCTCGTTCGAGAATTCAACTTGTTCTGCTGGTCTCGTTCGAGACCAGCAGAACCCTTACGAGAGGGGCATTTTGGACTTTCGTTTCTCCTATTCCTTCCTATATTTACGTTTTAATTTAGCCCTAATTTATTCTCCACACTACAAGCAAACCCTAGCCACCTTTAACATTCATTTTCACTAAGAAACGTTGCTGAAATCAACCCTCAAAGTTTCTGATAAGGTAAGCTTCTTTAATTCATTGAATTTCAGTTTTAACGTTTGAACGACATTACGTAATTTTGATCGTTCTCCTTCGTTTCTTGATCTAAATCAGAATCGTTTGATCCCAGAGATTGTAGACTCGATTCTCTACGTTCCCCTATCTCGTTTTCGTTGAACGGTACGCTATCGATCTCGTTTCAATCGCCATACGGTTTCCATTTTAAGCTTTCATAATCTGTTTTCTTGGGGAATTCCTTACTGCCGAATTCCTTTACTTGGCTTGGCTATGATTTTGCTATATTAGAGATTATGAATCACTCTTGTATGTTTGGTCGTCATTGATTGAGCTCGGTTTAGGAACCCTTGGTTCGTTATATTTTTCTTCGTTGAATAAATGATACTGTGACTTGTCTACCTTGTTCTTTCGGTTTTGGTTTCATGTTGAGAGTTATTAGAATTGAGAATTTGTTAGATTGAATCATTAAGGATTGATGAAGATTGTTGTTTAGAAATTAATATTTCATGCCCTGAATGTTCTGTAACTTATCCATGAAGAAGATGATGCCTTGGAGGGAGTTTGTTTTTGAAATAGAAAAGATGGTTAACATGCTAAAATGGTTCCTCGTCTATTTTGTTTAAAACATGTAAATATGTAAAGTTATTATCAATTGATTTGGTTTTAATAATAACTTTTGAATCTCGCATAACTTATAAATACGTGAATTGAGAACGTTTAATATTTTACAAACTTAAGTTATAATTACTCGGGTAATTATAATTGTTTTCGAATAGTGAAAAATTGGCTAAATTATTATTTAGCCCTTGAACATATTTTTATGACTTATTTAAGTAAGTTTTTGGTTAGTAACTTTATATTTTGTTTTAATTAAAAACAAAAGCAATTAATTTGATTTTCGGGTATTAAATTGGCTAAAGTACAGTTTAATCCCTAATTGGCTAAAGTACAGTTAGTCCCTAAATGGGCTAATGTACAGTTTAGTCCCTAAACTTTTATAAACTTAAAATGGTGGGATTTTTGGGTTGTAACTTGGGTTACTTTAAATTGAAGTTATTGAGTTCTGCTTTTAAAATGGATTATTATTTTATCGAATTATTTTATAAATATAAACTCGGGTTTATATTTGATAAACGTTTTGAGTCGGGTTAGACTTGGGTCACCCGACAAGTGAGGTTAGCTTGGTAGTTATTGGTAACTCGGCTAACCCACTATTTGGAAATTAATTATTATTTAAAGATTATTAAATAATATTTGTTAATCGGATTTTAAGAAAGAACTCAATAGACTTGTATTAACTGAGCATTTCTACCTATTGGGTATTTTGTGTTGTTCTGGATTGTTTTATTCCAACATGTTAGGGTCTGTTTTTAATAATTATTTTATTTGTCTAGACCCGTCTACTGTTCGTGCTTCAGAGGCGAACCAGGATTAGTTGCTTGCCGGTTATCACGTGGATTAGCAAGCAGTGAGTTTGTACTTACTATTTACCGCTTTACTAAGTAAATTGTTATTTTAATATAAATATATATATTATACGTATATTGCGAACTGTTTTTATATTATGGCTCTTAGTTGGAATCTGCTACCTAATGGGCATCATTAGGACTGCGTGCGCACCGGTAATGATCTGGGTAAGGTATTTATGGAAATGTGGTAACTCGGTGTGAGCATAGCTCTCGGGACCAAATAGAGTAACTCGGTGTAGCACAGCTCTCGGGACTCTGGATATGGTAAAAGTGTGGTCAGTGGTAACTCGGTGTAGCTCAGCTCTAGGGACCAGGCCTATTGGATTATGTTTACTATTTAGAATTGTGGATTAGGGTTCCAACTATTATTCGTAATATCGTTATTAAATGTTTTAAACGGTTTTAAAGGTTTTTCACTTGATAA
This sequence comes from Mercurialis annua, assembly GCF_937616625.2. NCBI lineage: Eukaryota > Viridiplantae > Streptophyta > Magnoliopsida > Malpighiales > Euphorbiaceae > Mercurialis > Mercurialis annua. The sequence goes on along the minus strand of NC_065574.1, from coordinate 36,858,323 downwards.
ATGTAAATAGTGGTATAAACTCATCTCAGTATATCTGATCCCGTTGTTTTCCCAATTTTTCCTAGGGTTATGATCTGAGAGAGTCTGGTGATCTCCACATTTACTTTTCCTTGGAGGTTCCATTTATTTTAGTAGAACCGTCAAACTGTTTTATTCTTAGACCGCAGTTGTTGACTAGACGTCTTTATTATTATTACAGTTGTTTGTCGGATTGGTCTGACTAGTTATATTTCTTTGGCATGTTATATGATTATTCAGGATTATTTATGTTACCTATTTACAACCCAGTATTGGAAAGCATGTTATATTTTAATTGCTGAATATTATAACTGCTAGATTTAGGCTGAAGTCTCGGTTGCCCCCGAGCATTGGTTTTCTACAGGTTTATATGTTTGTATGTTAATTAAAAGGTTAGCTACGGGTTTTGGTACTACATTACCCATACCCTAGCTCCGGTCGCGATTCATGAAAATGGGTCGTGACACTAAGCCAACATGTACCAAAACATTTATGATTCAAACTCTCAAACTCATATAGATCAGTAGTATATCATACATAATTTAAAAAAACCAAACCAACTCAGATCTAAACTCATGCCAACATCCCTTAAACAATCGATAACGCAATTTCGCTAGAAATTGCCTAAACATGCTAAACAAGCCAAATCATATAGCCATTGATCATAAATCTTATAAAAATCATTTCAATCATCTTAAAACAGTAGGTGCATGAATTTAAAACATTTAATTGATTACAACACTTGAAAACCATATATTCATCATTTAATGCATTTCGGGTAAAACATTCGAGAACATGCCAAAGGTGTGATACAACCAAATAGATCAGATCTTAAACATTAAATACATCAAACATATCATACATATCAGTAATCTAAGCATAGAATCTCTTTTTTATAAATTTAAAACACCAAGGAGTTATCACGTGGATTAGCAAGCTGTGAGTTTATACTTACTATTGACCGCTTTATTAAGTAAATTGTTATTTTAATATATAAAGATATACTGTATGTATATTTCGAACTGTTTTTCCATTATGGCTTTTAGTTGGAACATGCTACCTAATGGGCATCATTAAGACTGCGTGCGCACCGGTATTGATCTAGATAAGGTATGTGATATTTGGGGGTAACTCGGTGGTAGCCTAGCTCTCGGGACCCAGTAGAGTAACTCGGTGTAGCTCAGCTCTCGGGACTCTGGTTATGGATTAAGTGTGGTCGGTGGTAACTCGGTGTAGCTCAGCTCTCGGGACCAGGCCTTTGAATTAAAGTATACAAGTTAGAATATTGTGGTTTAGGGTTCCAACTATTATACGTAATGTTTATATTAAATGTTTTAAACGGTTTTAAAGGTTTTCCACTTGATAAATGTAAATAGTGGTATGAACTCATCTCAGTATATCTGACCCTGTTGTTTTCCCAATTTTTCCAGGGTTATGATTTGAGCGAGTCAGCTGCTCTCCGATTCTTTATTTCCTCGGAGGTTCTACTTTATTTTACAAAGTTTATTACACTAATTTTATTCTTAGACCGCAGTAGTAATTAGAAGTCGTATTTGTCTAATACTTGTTATCAGAATTATTCTACTGATTTAATTGTTTTGGCTTTAATATAATAACTTGAGTTATTAAATATTTATGTTATGTTAGAGACTCGGAAATGATCGAGCATTTATTATATAAATGTTGTATTTTATGAACTGCTAGAACTAGGTTGAAGTCTCGGTTGCCCCGAGCATTGGTTTCCTGCATGTTTATGTAATTGTTGGTTATCTGCAAGGCTAGCTACGGGTTTTGGTACAACCACACCATACCCTAGCGTCGGTCGCGATTCATGAAAATGGGTCGTGACAAACTTGGTATCAGAGCTTTGGTTTCAAACCAAGGCCTTATGCATGTTATGCGTTTATTAGTTTGGCATGATATGCGATGTCGTGTCTTAGGAACTACTGCGGAATTAGGATTCGTGTCTTGTCTTTTAAAACGTCATCATTTATTTTCAAACTTTCAGCCTACATCCTATAGGTGATGTCTGTCAGTCTTTATTTAGTATTGATGCTATGATAGACAATTAATTTCACTTGGATCTTACTTGATGTGTTTTGTCATGTTGAGGTTACTTCACTTGGGTGATTATAATTGCTTTCGGTTTCTCGGGAAATCTTAGGTTGGTAATTTTTTTTTTAATAAACTCATACTTGGATATGATGTTGTTTGATAAACCCTGGCGTTTATGCCTGAAATGATTTAGAATATATGGTATGTTTACAGTTGTTTTACGTGATGCGTTGAATTGCTTCTTCCCTATTAATAAAGTACATCTTGACTTCGGCCTCGATTGTTGATTTTAAATGTGATCGTATGTTGGGCGTTAGCCTTATTTTTCTATTAAGGGATTTTGGATTAAACCTTAAAACGTATTTTGATGGTCATGCATTATTTGACCACATGTTGATTTAAAGATTTTCATTGGGAATATTATTTTATCTGATTTGTGTTTCGACACAAAATCATAAGAGAAGTTTGATTTTAAATCCTTAAAAAGTTTGATTTTTGGTTGAGTTACCAGTAAAAAGAAATTCTTGTATTTTGAAATATAATGTTTGGCTTGGTGTTAACAAGAGATGATTTCAAAATGATTTTTTATGAGATGAGCCATTATTTTAAGAATTTAACGTTTTAGTTATTTTATCATAATGTAGTATGTCAGCATTTTAAATTTTTTGCAATTTACGGAATAGATGTTTGAAATCAAAGATTTCTCACTTGAGTTTTAAATTACCGTTTAGCGGTTGGATTAAGTTGAGCTCTCAAATTTCAAAGGATGAAATTTTATTAAAATATTTTTCCGGATATACAAATATTTTGAATACGTTTTATTAACGGTTGTTTTGGGTTCGACTTGGGTCACCCAAATTTAGGAGTTGAGCTTGATAGTTGTAATAACTCGGCTAGCTCGATGATTTTATGGTTTGAGATACTTGGGTATCCGTTTTAAATAAATTGATAAATAAGAAGAGAATTTTACAAATTGTGATTTTGCTTTAACCGTGGGGTTCAACAAAATTTGGAAGTTTTCGTATTTGACTTCAAGATTTCAAAATAAATTTTGAAGCGTTTTCTTGGAAGATTAAATGTTACAGAATGATTTGTTACGAAAATTCAAGCTAGTTTTAGCATATCTTGATTTTGTCTCAAAGTATATTTGGGTTAATCTTGTTCAATGGCATGCTTACGTGATTTATGGGTTGTAAAAATCGTAATATTTTTGGTTTTAATTTTCGTTGTATAATTCGCTTACATGTTGGACTAAGTTAATTATTTTATTTCATCTATTCGTGCGAAGTAGCACGCGGGATGATTTATTTCATGCGGTTATGGTAATTACCTGATTTTTGGTTTGATTGTGAGTCGAACTTTTGTTCAGACACTGTTTTGATATAGTATCAATTGGGGATAAGTTAGGTTTGCTATATTGTTGTGGGATCGAAATCTTGGGGTTTCGATATCGAGAAAGATGAGGGAAATATTCCATTGGATTGGTTGATGATTTTTGATTATCCTAGAACGGATATTGGAAACTCTGAAACAAGAAGATAGATCGGTGTATTAATACACAGGTGTTTCCATCAAGTCTGATGATGCGATGCGGGAGCCGGCGTTAAGTTTTGTAGGAACATATTGATGTGTTATTTCTTTGGGAATAAGCTCAGTATAAATTGAGGTTAGTGGGATATCTTATATGATAGAGTTGTAATGAAGTTATTAGGATGAGTTGTCATATACCATCGAGTGTTGCTAGGTTGCAGGTAAGGAATTTGAGAAATATTTTGAGGTTATCGAGTGCACATCTCACAGAGTGTAACGTCTAGCAAATATTTTATTGAGAAGTTGATTTCAAAGGTTGAATTGTTAAAATATTTGAAATATTTTCAACACGTAATTGTGCCCAGACATATCATGAACATGCATTTTGAATGTCACGATTAGGTTTGCATTGAACATTGAGTATGTTCACTAAATAAAAGGTAAATTAATAATTGATACACTCATAATAGTACATGCATCACGTGCATAGAAATGATTAGGGTTGGATGCAACTCTTTGGGGATGAGAGCTATCATCACTCTGGTGCACAATTATGAAAAACGCATTTTATCAATAAAGTGTTTTGAGAATGATGTTTTGAAACGAGCTCGCGAGTCACATTATGATAAATGTATTTATAAGTTGTCGGATTTCAAATGATTTTAAAACTGTTACCAAGAGGTAGCTAGACGAATACTCTGTGATGATGGTGGTAAATTTTGGACGATTACGTTGTAATGGATCAGTCTGAATTTTCAGAATCGTGTGTTTCATGGGACGTGAAATTGAATTTGAGGTTGCGCTCGAGATTTAGTTGTGCCAAGTGTGGCGTATGGTTAGATTCAGATTAGGAAGTTTTCGTGATAATTTCATATTAGTGATTTAAGGATTAGTGGATAAAGGATATTGGTTATGCTCATATGTGTGTATACACTACGTTTTAAAATAAACTTTATCTTTTCAGATTCGATTTTGTCCAAGTAGTTTTTTGTATATTGATATATAAGTATTTTCACAAACAGGTAGATTTAAATTGCTAAACTTTACCTTTCTAAGTAAAGGAAGAAATTTTGTCAAATTTGATTCAAAATAAATAATAATTTTTTTTCTTCGGTTAAACGATTTCTTCAAATTGTGTTTTTGTTTGAGAGTAAGATTTGGAAGCGATTTAAATTTTGATGTTTGAAACACCATCGGGTATTTTGAATATGGAGTATTTTGTCACAGTTTGATTATTTACGAGAAAAGTATAAAATATTTTTGCAAGATTGATTTATAGATAACATAAATTTTGTTAGGTGAACTGTTTCTCAAATTTGCAAACGTATTTAAAAGTAAGGGGAATTTGCGGATTCAAAGTGCGAATATTTTGAAAATTTTCAGGGGTTTACAAAACTGATGGTTTTTAAACGGTAAATGCAATTCGATTTTAATATATAAGGAGGTGTAAGACGTAAAGTCTTTTAAATAGGGTGGAAAATTTTGTATATAAATATTTCGTATTAAAAGATTTTATACCCTCACGGGTTGGTTTTGAGCATAGCTAACAATCCGGTCGTGGTGATTTGATCGTGGTGATCATTCGTTGTATACGTGGCAATAGTTAATTGATGGAATAATTTGGTGGACTTAATTTGGATATATGAGTTAGGAAATTCGAGAATCGGGAATCGCGGTTAATAGGTTTCAACAACCATTAGTTGATTGATGGTGTTATTGTAATGTTTAAATATCGTTCGGGTAAGTGGTTGAACCCTTGGTGTGGGCGATAAAATTTTTGAGTTGTGAGATTTAGTCGATGTCCAGTTTAGTTGTGGCGTTATGTTCTGAATGATTGGAAGAATCATTATGATTAATATTGGGTATCAAAGATCTAGAGATTTTTGTGTCATGAGAGAAATTCGCTTTCTTTGAATTGCGATATTTTTGTGTTTTATGATTCACAAGATAATGGTATTATCGAGTTGGTACTAATCGTTAGGATTAGATTATTATTAATGTTTGTTCTGGAACCGAAATATTATCTGAGTTTATTAGGTTTTGTTATCGATAATTTAAATGTAGAGATGCTATAAGTGAAAGTAAGTAAGTGTTTTAGAACGATAGATTTTATCAGCTATGTTTGCAGTATCCTTGTTTTGTTTGAGGTAAAAGCGTTTTGAATTATAGAACTTTAGTCGAGCTAAGGGCTTGATCTTTATTTTGATAATTGAGGATTTTATAATTTTTAATATGCGAGATGGTTTTTGAATCCACTCCGGTAAAGTGTATTTATGACTATCAGTTAGGAAATTTTGGATTATTCAATTGTGTTGATCGATTTAATCTTTAGAGCAACGAGTTATCGGAATCATAAAAATTTGCACATTTGTGGGTCGTGACGGTTATAGTGCGAATTAGTTCAGTTTGAAATTCGAGGTCGAATTTTTCATAGGTTGGGGAGAATGTAATACCCCCTATGTTTTCGGCGTGTTTCGTCTTGTGTTGACCTTCTCTGGGTGGAAATTTTGTCTAGAGTTATAATTAAAAAAGATTCGAGGTTTCGTTCTTGATTATCCTAAGTATTTTAGTCGAGCTTTATGTGGGAGAGTTTGTATTTCTTAGTTTGGTTTCACCTATAAATGGCGTTATCATTTTATGTTAAGTGGAAATTAGTGTTGATACTGTTTATGATCATTTGAGATTGTTCGGTTTATGAAAGTGGTGGTTTGGAGTTATCGTTCGAGGAACAACCTTTTGCGTTTTTGCTTACACAAGTACTTATGTCGTTAAGCACAGAATTCCTATGATTACAGTTTCGGTTGGTTACTTGGTTGAGGAGTGTTCCCGCGAAACAAAGTTCGTTTTGCATAATTGTTAAAAATTGCTTCCCTTGATTTACTTTGGGTGTTGTGTTTACGTTAGCTCTACGCGTTTTCGTTCGGACAGCATATAGTTTTCTGATATGTTATTAGGTGGGTTGTGTTGTTTTAAATTCGAGGACGAATTTTATTTAAGTAGGGGAGATTGTAATATCCCGTGTTTTTCCGTCATAGTTTCGTTGTGTTCCCGACTTGGTTTCAGATTGTTTATGGTGGATTTAGCAAGTGTGACACTTTGATTGAGGTTTGGGTTGTATCTTGTATGTGTCGTATGTGTCGTGTGAGTTTTCAATGTTAATTTGAATTTTTTCCGGATTATAATCGATGATGTGTTCGTGTGCCTTCTGAATCTGTCATGCTTTAGTAAAATGTCTTTATCTCCCAATTGCACCGTTGGATCGGGCTGGCGTTTGGATATGTTGTACCTAAGAGGATTTGCTAAAAACAATGCGGTTGGATCGTGTTTCTGAGGAGGCGCAATGGAGGGCGCGATGGGTCCAACGCGCCTCGCATCGCGCCTCATGAAAAACAGCTTTTTGGAGTAAGGCGCGATGGAACCAACGCGCCTCGCAACGTGCCTCATGCTGAATTGCATCTTCTTTGAGAATTGAGGCGCGATGGGTCCAACGCGCCTCGCAACGCGCCCCATGCGATTTCTGCGTCGTCTAGGGAAGGCGCGATAGGGCGAACGCGCCTCGCATCGCGCCTCCCATCGCGCCTCACCTGTAATTTTATGTCGGGGTCTATAAATAGACCCCATAACTCGGCCAAACTCTTTTTATTTTGTTTTGTGAAAACCCTAGCCGACTCTCACTCATTCTAACACACTGAGATCAAAATTTTCCATTCCTTTCCATCGCTCTTGTATATGGTAAGTAAATCGCTTCTCGTTTCATTCGCTTATTCATTCCTTATCGTTACGCTAGTTTATGATTCATTATGTTCATCATTCTAGCATCGTTTTGAGGCCTTCTTCTTCGCCATATCTATAATCATCATTCCCAAATCGCTGGACGTACTACATCTCGTTTTGGTACGTAAGAATCTTAAGTTTAATCGCCGTTTCGGTCTACCGATGTTGTATGTTCTTCTCTGCCGATTTCTGATTGCCTTTGAACTTGGTCCCTAATGTGTTTAGGTTTGTCTATCACGCCATATCTGAATCGCTTTATCTTTGGAATCATCTTGTATTACTCCTTCGAACGGTATGTCTAATCCATCACTTTTACACTGACTTGTGTCTTTGATGTTGGCCCCCGTTTCTGTTTCCTTGTTGTTTTGCTTTGCGGATGCGACATGGGTTCGTTGTTAAAATCGATAATCTTGGCTGCCATGGTTATGCTTCTATGCTTTGTTCTTGGTTTATGATAATAGGTTGATAGTGTTGCTGCAATTACAGTGTGAGGGAATTGTCTTGTTTAAAATTGAAAGTGATGGCTTAATGGTCATTATGATCACCATTTTATTTGATTGAAACTTAATAGTCCCTTAAGTTGCTTCTATTTTAATAGTAACTTGGATTTCGTCATAATTTATAATTGATATTTTGTAAACGATAGCAATTTTGAAATTAAATTAATATAGTTACTCGGGCAATTATATTTGATTTTCGAATATCATTTTAACTTGTAATTTGGCTAAATTACAATTTAGCCTTGAACGTTTTTATAATTTATTTAAGTAAGTTTTTGGTTAATAGCTTTATATTTTATGTTAATTATAAATAAAAATAGTTAAATAGATCTCGAATATCAAATTGGCTAAAGTACTGTTTAGTCCCTAAATTAGTTAAAGTACAGTTTAGTCCCTAAACTTTTATGAACTTAAAATGGTTAAGTTTTTGACTTGTAACTTGGGTTACTTGAAATTGAAGTTATTGAGTTCTGCTTTTAAAATGGATTATTATTTTATCGAATTGTTTTTATAAATATAAATTCGGGTTTATATTTGATAAACGTTTGAGTCGGGTTAGACTTAGGTCACCCGACAAGTAAGGTTAGCTTGGTAGTTATTGGTAACTCGGCTAACCCACTACTTGGAAATTAATTATTATTTAAAGATTATTTAAATAATATTTTCTAAATGGATTTTAAAGCATGAACTCAATAGACTTGTATTAATTGGGCGTTATTACCTAGTGGGTATTTTTGGTGTTGTCCTGGATTGATTTATTCCGACGTATTATTTGTGCTAGTCCTATGTGGTGTCTAGTACTCGGTAGAGTTAAGGTCGTTTTAATAATAATTATTTATATTGTTTAGACTCGTCGATTGTTCGTGCTTTTGAGGCGAACCGAGTCTAGGTTGCTTGCCAGGAGTTATCACGTGGATTAGCAAGCTGTGAGTTTATACTTACTATTTACCGCTTTATTAAGTAAATTGCTATTTTAATATATAAAGATATACTGTATGTATATTTCGAACTGTTTTTCCATTATGGCTTTTAGTTGGAACATGCTACCTAATGGGCATCATTAAGACTGCGTGCGCACCGGTATTGATCTAGATAAGGTATGTGATATTTGGGGGTAACTCGGTGGTAGCCTAGCTCTCGGGACCCAGTAGAGTAACTCGGTGTAGCTCAGCTCTCGGGACTCTGGTTATGGATTAAGTGTGGTCGGTGGTAACTCGGTGTAGCTCAGCTCTCGGGACCAGGCCTTTGAATTAAAGTATACAAGTTAGAATATTGTGGTTTAGGGTTCCAACTATTATACGTAATGTTTATATTAAATGTTTTAAACGGTTTTAAAGGTTTTCCACTTGATAAATGTAAATAGTGGTATGAACTCATCTCAGTATATCTGACCCCGTTGTTTTCCCAATTTTTCCAGGGTTATGATTTGAGCGAGTCAGCTGCTCTCTGATTCTTTATTTCCTCGGAGGTTCTACTTTATTTTATAAAGTTTATTAGACTAATTTTATTCTTAGACCGCAGTAGTAATTAGAAGTCGTATTTGTCTAATACTTGTTATCAGAATTATTCTACTGATTTAATTGTTTTGGCTTTAATATAATTACTTGGGTTATTAAATATTTATGTTATGTTAGAGACTCGGAAATGATCGAGCATTTATTATATAAATGTTGTATTTTATGAACTGCTAGAACTAGGCTGAAGTCTCGGTTGCCCCGAGCATTGGTTTCGATGGTCATGCATTGTTTGACCACATGTTGATTTAAAGATTTTCATTGGGAATATTGTTTTATCTGATTTGTGTTTCGACACAAAATCATAAGAGAAGTTTGATTTTAAATCCTTAAAAAGTTTGATTTTTGGTTGAGTTACCAGTAAAAAGAAGTTCTTGTATTTTGAAATATAATGTTTGGCTTGGTGTTAACAAGAGATGATTTCAAAATGATATTTTATGAGATGAGCCATTATTTTAAGAATTTAACGTTGTAATTATTTTATCATAATGTAGTATGTCAGCATTTTAAATTTTTTGCAATTTACGGAATAGATGTTTGAAATCAAAGATTTCTCACTTGAGTTTTAAATTACCGTTTAGCGGTTGGATTAAGTTGAGCTCTTAAATTTCAAAGGATAAAATTTTATTAAAATATTTTTCCGGATATACAAATATTTTGAATACGTTTTATTAACGGTTGTTTTGGGTTCGACTTGGGTCACCCAAATTTAGGAGTTGAGCTTGATAGTTGTAATAACTCGGCTATCTCGATGATTTTATGGTTTGAGATACTTGGGTATCCGTTTTAAATAAATTGATAAATAAGAAGAGAATTTTACAAATTGTGATTTTGCTTTAACCGTAGGGTTCAACAAAATTTGGAAGTTTTCGTATTTGACTTCAAGATTTCAAAATAAATTTTGAAGCGTTTTCTTGGAAGATTAAATGTTACAGAATGATTTGTTACGAAAATTCAAGCTTGTTTTAGCATATCTTGATTTTGTCTCAAAGTATATTTGGGTTAATTTTGTTCAATGGCATGCTTACGTGATTTATGGGTTGTAAAATCGTAATATTTTTTGTTTTAATTTTCGTTGTATAATTCGCTTACATGTTGGACTAAGTTAATTATTTTGTTTCATCTATTCGTGCGAAGTTGCACGCGGGATGAGTTATTTCATGCGGTTATGGTAATTACCTGATTTTTGGTTTGATTGTGAGTCGAACTTTTGTTCAGACACTGTTTTGATATAGTATCAATTGGGGATAAGTTAGGTTTTCTATATTGTTGTTGGATCGAAATCTTGGGGTTTCGATATCGAGAAAGATGAGGGAAATATTCCATTGGATTGGTTGATGATTTTTTATTATCCTAGGACGGATATTGGAAACTCTGAAACGAGAAGATAGATCGGTGTATTAATACACTGGTGTTTCCATCAAGTCTGATGATGCGATGCGGGAGCCGGCGTTAAGTTTTGTAGGAACATATTGATGTGTTATTTCTTTGGGAATAAGCTCAGTATAAATTGAGGTTAGTGGGATATCTTATATGATAGAGTTGTAATGAAGTTATTAGAATGAGTTGTCATATACCATCGAGTGTTGCTAGGTTGCAAGTAAGGAATTTGAGAAATATTTTGAGGTTATCGAGTGCACATCTCACCGAGTGTAACGTCTAGCAAATAATTTATTGAGAAGTTGATTTCAAAGGTTGAATTGTTAAAATATTTGAAATATTTTCAACACGTAATTGTGCCAAGACATATCACGAACATGCATTTTAAAAGTCACGAATAGGTTTGCATTGAACACTGAGTATGTTCACTAAATAAAAGATAAATTAATAATTGATACACGCATAATAGTACATACATCACGTGCATAGAAATGATTAGGGTTGGATGCAACTCTTTAATAATTCATACACGCATAATAGTACATGCATCACGTGCATAGAAATGATTAGGGTTGGATGCAACTCTTTTGGGATGAGAGCTATCATCACCTTGGTGCACAATTATGAAAAACGCATTTTATCAATAAAGTGTTTTGAGAATGATGTTTTGAAACGAGCTCGCGAGTCACATTATGATAAAAGTATTTATAAAGTTGTCGGATTTCAAATGATTTTGACACTGTTACCGAGAGGTAGCTAGACGAATACTCTGTGATGACGGTGGTAAATTTTGGACGATTACGTTGTAATGGATGAGTCTGAATTCGCAGAATCGTGTGTTTCATGGGACGTGAAATTGAATTTGAGTTAGGGGTTGTTCGGATTTTAGAGTTAGTGAAATTGACTAGTCCTATGTGGTGTCTAGTGATCTTAGAGTTAGGGGTTGTTCGGATCTTAACTTATATATTGTTTTAGACCTGTCGACTGCTCGTGCTTCGGAGTCTACGCAGGGTTAGCTGTTTGCCAAGATTCACGTGGATAGTAAGCAGTGAGTTTGTAGTTCTATTTACCGCTTTATTAAGTACCGCATCATATTTTAATATTATAAATGCTTTTAAACTGTTTTTACAGATTATGGATTTGGATTGAAACGAGCTGCTCGATAGGCTTGTATCGAGACTGTGTGCACCGGTAAGTACTCTGGGATCGGCAGACAAATGTCTTGCTTATGCTGGTATATGACGAGGATATGGTCCCGTCCACTCTAGGTTTATCAGTATGCTATGGTATACTTACGCTGGGATCATTTTAATACTACTTTCCATAATCATACTATATTAGTATAAAATGTTTTGATTTAAGGGTGTTAAACTTAATAAATGTAAATAGTATTGCGAACTCATCTCAGTATATCTGACCCCGTTGTTTTCCCAAATTTTCCAGGTTTATGATTTGAAAGCTGGTCCACTCCAATTCTTTTGATTCCTCGGAGGTTTTATGTTATTTAAACTAGTTATTGTTTTCGAACTCTTAGACCGCAGTAGAACTAGTTTATATATTATTTTGGTTATTGCACATTGGGATTGTTGGTTTGTCCGATTGTGTATTATTGGCATGTTTAATCTGGATTTTTTTATTATTATATTTAAGGCATGTTGTTGAGCATTTCAGATATTAAGTTATTTATATTAGAACTGCGATATAAATTGCTAGATTTAGGTTGGAGTCTCGGTTGCCCCCGAGCAGTGTTCTACAGGTTTATAAGTTTGATTGTTTTCCGCAAGGCTTGCTACGGGTTTTGGTACGACCATACCCATACCCTAGCGCCGGTCACGATTCATGAAATTGGATCGTGACAAAGTTGGTATCAGAGCTTTTGTTTCGAACTAAGGCCAAATAATTGTATGTTATGTGTTTATCGCTTTGAGGCATGTTAAGTATTTTTTGTCTTGTCACAGGATCTACTGCGGAATTAGAATTCAAGTCTTGTTTTTTGAAACGTCATCTTTTGTTTTCAAAACTTTCTACCTTCATCTATTGGAATGTCGAGTGTCGGTCTTATGTGTTACTGATGCTTTACTTTAGAATGTTTATTGCTTATACATTGGGTGATCTGTTGGCTGTTGTGCCATATATGAGATATACTTTAGGTGATTTTTTGGTTGGCTGTTGTGCCGTATATGGTGTTTACTTCGGGTGATGCTTTGTTGGCTGTTGTGCCACATATGATGTTTACTTTGAATGATTAGTTGTTGGCTTTTACGCCTTGGATGATTTTGATTATATTTGGGTTGCTTTCACCTTGTTGGTGAGTACATTTGTTCTGGCTGTGTTTGTTGGGTGCTAAATAGGTTGGGACGTACTATGATACGTTAGGCGTTGGTCTTATGTGGGTTTTAAAGGATTTTGTGATAAATCTTTAAGCATGTGTTGTGGCTACACGTTGTTTGGTCACGCGTTGGTTTTATGGTTTTATTGAGAAAATTATTTTGATTTGATTTGTGTTTTGACACGAGAATCAGAAGAGAAGTCTGGTTTTAAAAACATATGTGTGTGATTTTTAATTACTTTTCAAGTAAAAAGAATTTTTCATATCTCAGAATATTATTTTTGACTTGATGTTGACAAACGGTTGTTTACAAAATAATATTATTTATGAGATTTTCCCACTGTATTGAAAAATTAATATTTTTGACTGTTATTTTACCATGTTGTTGTATGTCGACGTTTGAAGCGTCGTTTGGTCATATGTTTGGTAATTATGTTTGGCTTGCTTAGGTTCTTACAGAATGATTGTTTGAGATCAAAGATTTTCTCACTTAAATTTTTGAGATGATTTTTGATACTTGGGTTGCTTGAGCTCTGATTTTGAAAAGATTGTGTTCTTATTAAAATATTTTTTTGAATTTACAAATGTTTTGGATACGTTTTATAAAAGGTTATTTCGGGTTTGACTTGGGTCACCAAAATTTGGAAGTTGAGCTTGGTAGTTGTAATGACTCGGCTAACTCGATGGTTTTGTGGATTAAGATACACTGGGAAATTTTAATTAATCGGTTTATAGAAGGAAGTTTTCCGAAAATCAATTTGTTTTAAACCGTGCGGCTCAGTTAGACTTGAAACCTTTTGTGGGTGATTTTATATTTCATCATGAATTTTAATACGTACTCTTGATCGATGATTTATTACATGTTGATATTTTTTAATGATTCTGAGTATGCTGTGGCATATTTTATTTTAAGATTTGAGATTTCATTAGGTTATATGGGTTTTGTATACCATGTCGGTAGATATATATAATGATCACTTGGATGTTGCATGCTCGTTTCTTTTGATAGCATGTTAGTTTCCTACAATGTTTATGATTTGTTATATGGCAAGATGTTTGAGTTAAATACGGGTTAAGGCATGCTTGGGTGATTTATGGTTTGGTGGAAATTACATCTTTTTTGTGTTGTTTCGTGTTAGTATGCCTCGTATATTGGCTAAGTTTTATATGTTAGTTGTTTTATCTTGCTTGTCTTATTTTGCGGATAGCACATGAGGTCGTTGCTAGCAGGTGTTGGTTTGGCTTAACCTCGATGTTGGTTTTTAATTATGAGTAGGACCTTTGTTTACACCCTGTATTGCTTTAGTTTCAGTTTCGGATTACGCTGGGTTTAGTGTGTTGTTTTGTGGATCAAAGTCTTAGGGTTTTGATCTGAGTAAGATGAAGAAAATGTTTCCTTGGTGGTTTTTGATTATCCTGAACAAGGAGGTTGGAAATTCTTATTCGAAGAGATAGATTGGTGTATTAATACACTGGTGTTTTTCGTCAAGATTGGATGATGCGATGCGGAAATCGGTGGTTTGTTTTGTAAAAACGTATGTGATGTATTGTTTTCCCTTGAGTTAAGTTTAAGCTTATTGGGAGTTTATTGTCTTATAGGAGATTTTATAGTAGTTATCGGTTTGAATTGTGATGATAGTATTGTATGATTTAGTGAATTGCAAGAATGGGGTTTGAGAAATATTTTGAGACTATCGAGTGCACATCTCAAAGAGGGTAATGTCTAGCAAATGTTTTATCGAGTAAGTGATTTCAGATGAATATTTGTTAGAGTATTTGAAATATTTTTATCACGTAATTGTGCCCAGACATACCATGAACATGCATTTTTGTATGTCACGAATAGGGAATTGCATTGAGCACATAGTATGTTCAATAAATAAAAAGAAAATAAATAATTGGTCCATGCATAATAGTACATGCATCATATGCATTGAAAATATTAGAGTTGGGTGCAACTCTTTGGGGATGAGAGGTGTCATCACCCTGGCGCACAATTATGTAAAGTAGATTTTGACAATAAAGTGTTTTTGAGGAAAAATGTTTTAAAATGAACTTGCGAGTCACCTTGGGATAAATGTATTTATAAAGTTGATGAATTTCAAATGGTTTGAAATTTTACCGAAAGGTTGCTAGACAAATACTCTGTAATGATAGTGCTGAATTGAGCACGATTACGTTATGATTGATTGGTCTGTAGTATCATAATTTTGGTGTTTCGTAGGAAGTAGTATTAGATATAAGGTTGCACTCGAGTTATTGTTGTAATAAGTATGATAGGATTTTGAGGTCAGATTGGAAGGCTTACGTGCTAACTTCCGAGTTGTGATTTGAGAGTTGTTGGATTGGGGGATTTGGTTATACTCCACGTGTGTGTATATACTGTGATTTTAAAAGAAGTTTAGTTTTTACATGTTCGATTTTGTTTAAACATTTTGGTATACTCAAATAGAATATTGTGCGAGCGAGGATATTTTCAATATAAATTTATTTTATTTTAACGAAGGATAAAATTTGATAAAGTTTGAATTAAAGAGAATAAAAATTTTGTTAGTTGAACGGTTTATAGATTTGAAAACTTATTTGAAAGTAAGGTGTAACTGTAAATTGAAATACGAATGTTTTGAAAATTTTAATGTGTTCTCAAAACTGGAGTTTTCCCAACAGTAAAAGTATTTTGGTTTTAAATATAAAATGAGTTATAAGATATTAATGTGTTTTAAAGAGAAGCGGGAAGTTGTAATGTTTTGTAATTTAAATTATTTCCCTATAAGTTTGGTTTTGAGCATAACCAATGACTCGATTACTGGTGAACGTGATTTAGGTGATCTTTTGTTAGCAAGTTTACAGTTATATTTGGTGAAACAATTTTGAGAATTTCAGTTGGTTCGGATTTATGAGTTAGCTGATTAGAGAATCGTGATGAGTAGGTTTTGACAATAAAGGTTGGTTGATCGATACTATTGATTGTGAATTTTTGTTGTTGAAAATTTGATATCATTTTGTTTGGTTGTTTAACCTTTTATGTGCGGCGTAGATTTAGTTTGGAAACAAAATTGTTATGTATATTGGTATTTAATTACCTTAGGTAACTTCGGGTTATATGCTTTCTTATGGTATGAGTGAAAGAATCTTTCTGAATGAGTCGGTTTGTATGTAACTTGGAGATTTCGTTATCATAGGTTAAAGTGATATATTCTTTGGAATGTCGGTAGGTGAGTACGTGTTTATTGATTCATTAAGGTTGATGGTCTTGTCGAGCTTAGTCCTTGTCGTGTGTACAACTCGATTTTCATAATGTTTTAAAGTTGGCTGATCTATATTGGCGAGAACCTTATCTAGTTAATTTTGGACTAGACCGTTCGTTTGATATAACAAGTTCATTTATATATTTGATATGGGATACTAGGTGTAGAGATGTTAAGTAGGTGGCAAGGATTGCATGATGTTATTAATGGGGATTTCAAGGTTTTCATTTGAAGTGTTAGATTTTGGTATTGTAAGAACTGCGATTTGAGTTTCGAGCTTGTCCTTGAACCTTCTCAAGGTTGTCTTGATAGCTGTTAGAACTCGAACGAGTTTAGTAACCTTCTTTGTGAGCATGTTTAATGTTTATAGTTTAATAATCTTGGAGGTTTATATTTTGTTTAATCAAGTAATAGTTGGAGTATTGAACTGTCGTATTTATGATTTTGCGCATACTTGGTGTAAAAATTTGAGTTATTATTTTATGTAAGTGGTGATTTGAATTATCATTCGAGATACAACGTGTCGAGTTATGGTTGTGCAAGTGCGTAGGTTGATAAGTGGAGATATGCCTATGGTTTCATTTTTATTCGGTTATATAGTTGGGGAGTATACTTAGGGGACGGAGTCCATTATGTGGAATTCTAATCTTTCATTCCTTGAGGTACGTTGGGTTTAGCGTTGCTTCGAATGTTCGATGCTATTTTAGTACTTTGGATTTGTGTTATATGTTCTACTTTAGTTACTTTGTGCGCGTATATTGTATTTTGTGCTTTGTGTTAAATTCGAGGACAATTTTTTTTTTAAGTTGGGGAGAATGTAATACCCCGTGTTTTCAAACTTGATTTGTCAATTTGGGTATCCCTAACAAATTGGTTGTTTTCTTGCATTCGTTGTTATTTTGCATTTTAACATTTTTCTTGTTATGTTCGAACTTGATTCTGAATGGTTATATATTAGAAGTAACACTTATGATACCTTTGTTGTGTCTTTTTGAGTGTCTCATATGTATCCCATGATCTCGTATGTGTTTGATGATGATTCGATTTATTTTCGGGTAAATATCAAAACAGCATTCGCATGTTTTCCAAAACTGCCATGTTTTAGTAAAACGTTGATATCTCCCAATTGTAATGTCGGATCAGACCCATTTTTGGATATGTTGTTCATAAGAGTATTTTCTAGCATGAGTAAACTTTGCACGTTGTTTGGATGCTTCTAACTCTCAAAATGATAATGAAACTGTGGCTTTTATCAAAACCCATGTAAAGCCCGCATAAGTCTATAAATAGACCCTTATTTTCATGTGAACAGCCCCCTTTTCTTTTCCAAAAACCCTAAGACGAATATCTTCATAGAAAATACACATTTCCTTTGTTCTAACAAGTCCGTATGCGATTCATTACGCAAAGAACTTGATTTTTCATCATACTCGCAAGATCTACGTGATTTCTACGTTGTGTTCTTCGTTGGTGGCTTATAGATCCAATTGATATCGGTCCAGCCCTTTGAACCTTCGGTTAATACATCAATTATAATCTTGTTTATCATTCTTAGGTAATGTTTTTACTCCTAATTAATTTATGGATTCGTTGTTGTGTGATTTTGCCTAGAAATGCATAATATAGGATTTTGATGGATTGAATTGTTGTTATTGATATGTTATGTTGCAGCTACTGATCTTATGATTAAATGATGGGTTATACATATATAATCTGATTCAATAACGAATTGGTGTAATTAAACAATGATTAGGCGATTTCTAGACTTGTGCGAATTGGATTCGTTAATGAATTTTAAATAGTTGAATCCAAATTGATTGATTATTAGGTGTTCTTATATCAGTAGCTACTGATATAAAAACCTTTTATTTGTAAATGAGAATCGAAATTGGTTTGGTTTGTAAAAATTCTACGATTTGCGAAAATGGCGATTTTAAGGAAATTGAATGTTACGAATACAATATGGTTTTCAAATTCTATACCTACTGATATAATATGTTCTAAGTGATGTTTTAAAGGTATTAAATCAGTAGTAACATACTTTGTTTCATCGATTGTTGGTTTTGAATCGTTTGGCTAGCTTAGGAAATTTTCGGTAAAAATTGCCATACTTGATTATTTGAGTTCTTTGGCTTAATTTTGATTTAAAACAAGTTATTAAAGGCTGGAAAATATGTGTTGAAAATGATTTGAACTTATAAAAGATGTTAGTTTACCTTGATTGTCTTGATAATCGATGATTGTCTTGGAATTCGAGTTGTGGATATTCTTACAGGATTTTAAGGCTATTTTAAGTATATACTTCATATCTGAGTTTAATTAATTTAAAATGATTGAAATCATGTTTAGTTACACTTAAGGTGTTTTATTTGAGATGTATGAACTCCGGGTGAAAGTGGCCAAGTGTTGGCAATATTTTTGTATTTTATTGTTATGGTTTTGACTTGTGTCGGAATAAGCTTATAGTGAGTTCTTCGTTTTCAAATACATTGGTTTGGTTTTAATGGATTTAACTTTGGATTTTACTCTGGCTGGGTCGGGTTAGACTTGTGTCGCCTGACATGTTGTGTTAAGCATATAGTTGATATATGGCTAACACGTTACTCTGGGATTTCTTGGATATCGAAAGGTGTTGTTTGAATTATATTACTCTGGATTGTTTTTAAAACAAGAACTCACCTAAGCTTATCTAGTTATTGTATTGGTTGGATATGTAATGTACTTTAGCTTTGGGCTTACTGTGTTTTGAATGTTGTTCTTTGGTTGTGTTAAGATACTAGTCCTATGTGGTGTCTAGTGATCTTAGAGTTAGGAGTTGTTCAGATTTTAATTTATATATTGTTTTAGACCCATCAACTGCATGTGTTTCGGAGTCTACGCAGGGTTAACTGTTTGCCAAGATTCACGTGGATAGTAAGCAGTTAGTTTGTAGTGCTATTTACCGCTTTATTAAGTATCGCATCATATTTTAATATTTTAAATGCTTTTGAACTGTTTTTACGGATTATGGATCTGGATTGAAACGAGCTCCTCGATAGGCTTGTATCGAGACTGTGTGCACCGGTAAGTACTCTGGGATCGGCAGACAAATGTCTTGCTTACGCTGGTATATGATGAGGATATGTTCCCGTCCACTCTAGGTTTATCAGTATGCTTTTGAATACTTACGCTGGGATCATTTCAATACTGCTTTCCATAATCATACTATATTAGTATAAAATGTTTTGATTTAAGGGTTTTAAACTTAATAAATGTAAATAATTTTGCGAACTCATCTCAGTATATCTGACCCCGTTGTTTTCCCAAATTTTCTAGGTTTATAATTTGAAAGCTGGTCCACTCCAATTCTTTTGATTCCTCTGAGGTTTTATGTTATTTAAACTAGTTATTATTTTCGAACTCTTAGACCGCAGTAGAACTAGTTTATATATTATTTTGGCTATTGCACATTGGGATTGTCGGTTTGTCCGATTGTTTATTATTGGCATGTTTACTCTGGATTTCTTTTTTATTATATTTAAGGCATGTTGTTGAGCATTTAAGATATTAAGTTATTTATATTATAACTGTGATATAAATTGCTAGATTTAGGTTGGAGTCTCAGTTGCCCCCGAGTAGTGTTCTGCAGGTTTATATGTTTGATTGTTTTCTGCAAGGCTTGCTACGGGTTTTGGTACGACCATACCCATACCCTAGCGCGGGTCACGATTCATGAAATTGAGTCATGACAAAGTTAGTATCAGAGCTTTAGTTTCGAACTAAGGCCAAATAATTGTATGCTATGTGTTTATCGCTTTGAGGCATGTTAAGTGTCTTTTGTCTTTTCACGGGATCTACTGCAGAATTAGGATTCAAGTCTTGTCTTTTGAAACGTCATCTTTTGTTTTCAAAACTTTCTACCTTCATCTATAGGAATGTCGAGTGTCGGTCTTATGTGTTACTGATGCTTTACATTAGAATGTTTATTGCTTATACATTGGGTGGTCTGTTGGCTGTTGTGCCATATATGAGATATACTTTGTGTGATTTTTGGTTGGCTGTTGTGCCTTATATGGTGTTTACTTCGGGTTGATGCTTTGTTGGTTGTTGGGCCATATATGATGTTTACTTTGAGTGATTAGTTGTTGGCTTTTACGCTTTGGATGATATTGATTATATTTGGGTTGCTTTCACCTCGTTGGTGAGTACATTTGTTCTGGCTGTGTTTGTTGGGTGCTAAATAGGTTGGCACGTACTATGATACGTTAGGCGTTTGCCTTATGTGGTTTTTAAAGTATTTTGTGATAAATCTTTAAGCATGTGTTGTGGCTACACGTTGTTTGGTCACGCGTTGGTTTTATGGTTTTATTGCGAAAATTATTTTAATTTGATTTGTGTTTTGACACGAGAATCATAAGAGAAGTCTGGTTTTAAAAACATATGTGTGTGATTTTTAATTACTTTTCAAGTAAAAAGAATTTTTCGTATCTCCGAATCTTACGTCTGACTTGATGTTGACAAACGGTTGTTTACAAAATAATATTATTTATGAGATTTTTCCAACGTATTGAAAATTTAATATTTTTGGCTGTTATTTTACCATGTTGTGGTTTGTCGACGTTTGAAGTGTCGTTTGGTCATATGTTTGGTAATTATGTTTGGCTTGCTTAGGTGCTTACATAATGATTGTTTGAGACCAAAGATTTTCTCACTTAAATTTTTGAGATGATTTTTGATACATGGGTTGCTTGAGCTCTGATTTTGAAAAGATTGTGTTTTTATTAAAATATTTTTCGGATTTACAAATGTTTTGGATACGTTTTATAAAAGGTTATTTCGGGTTTGACTTGGGTCACCCAAATTTGGAAGTTGAGCTTGGTAGTTGTAATGACTCGGCTAACTCGATGGTTTTGTGGATTAAGATACACTGGAAAATTTTAATTAATTGGTTTATAGAAGGAAATTTTCCAAAAATCAATTTGTTTTAAACCGTGGGGCTCAGTTAGACTTGAAACCTTTTGTGGGTTATTTTATATTTCATAATGAATTTTAATACGTACTCTTGATCGATGATTTATTACATGTTGATATTTTTTTTAACGATTCTGAATATGTTGTGGCATGTTTTATTTTAAGATTTGAGATCTCATTAGGTTATATGGGTTTTTTTATACCATGTCGGTAGATATATAATGATCAATTTGATGTTGCATGCTCGTTTCTTTTGATAGCATGTTAGTTGCCTACAATGTTTATGATTTGTTATATGGTAAGATGTTTGAGTTAAATGCGTGTTAAGGCATGCTTGGGTGATTTATGGTTTGGTGGAAATCACATCTTTTTTTTTGTTTCGTGTTAGAATGCCTCGTATATTGGCTAAGTTTTCTATGTTAGTTGTTTTATCTTACTTGTCTCATTTTGCGGATATCACATGAGGTCGTTGCTAGCAGGTGTTTGTTTGGCTTAACCTCAATGTTGGTTTTTAATTGTGAGTAGGACCTTCGTTTAGACCCTCTATTGCTTTAGTTTCAGTTTCGGGTTACGCTGGGTTTGTAAACGTTTGGCTTAAATTGCTAAAAATGTTGAATGTTTGTTTTTGTTACGTAATGTTTGTAAACGTTTGGATTTGTTTCGTTATGTATGTAAATGTTTGGCTTAAATCGCTAAAAAGGTGAAACTTTTGAATTTATTTCGTAACGTTTGTAAACGTTTGGCTTAAATCGCTAAAAATGGGAAACATTTGGTTTTGTTTCGTAATATTTATAAACGAAATGTTTACAAACGTTACGAAACAAAACC
This sequence comes from Mercurialis annua, assembly GCF_937616625.2. Classification (NCBI taxonomy): domain Eukaryota; kingdom Viridiplantae; phylum Streptophyta; class Magnoliopsida; order Malpighiales; family Euphorbiaceae; genus Mercurialis; species Mercurialis annua. The sequence continues at coordinate 36,836,197 of NC_065574.1, read as the reverse complement.
AAACGTTTAAAACATTACGAAAAAAATCCAAATATTTCACTTTTGTAGCGATTTAAGCCAAACGTTTACAAACTTTACGAAAAAAATCTAAGCGTTTCACCTTTTTAGCAATTTAAGCCAAACATTTACAAATGTTACAAAACAAATCCAAACGTTTCTTCATTTTAGCGATTTAAGGCAAACGTTTACAAATGTTACAAAACAAATCCAAACATTTCACCTTTTTAGCGATTTAAGCCAAAAGTTTACAAACTTTACGAAACAAAACCAAACGTTTCACATTTTTAGCGATTTAAGCCAAACGTTTACAAACGTTACGATATATATCCAAACGTTTCACATTTTTAGCAATTTAAGCCAAACGTTTACAAACGTTACAAAATAAATTTATACGTTTTCCCATATTAGCGATTTAAGGCAAACGTTTACAAAGGTTATGAAATAAAACTAAACGTTTCACCTTTTTAGCGATTTAAGCCGAATGTCTACAAACGTTACGGAACAAAACCAAACGTTTCACCTTTTTAGCGATTTCAGCATAACGTTTACAAACGTTACTAAACAAAACCTAACGTTTTGCATTTTTAGCGATTTAAGCCAAACATTTACAAACGTTACAAAAGAAATCCAAACGTTCACCTTTTTAGCGATTTAAGCCAAACATATATAAACATTACGAAAAAACACCAAACGTTTCACAATTTTAGCGATTTAAGCCAAATGTTACAAAACAAATCCAAAAATTTCAGCTTATTAGCTATTTAAGCCAAACGTTTACAAACGTTACGAAATAAAACCAAACGCTTCACCTTTTTAGCGATTTAAGCCAAACGTTTACAAAGGTTACGAAACAAATCCAAACGTGTCACCTTTTTAGCAATTTTAGCCAAACGTTTACAATCGTTACGAAACAAATCGAAACGTTTCCACTTTTTAGCAATTTAATCCAAATGTTTAAAACGTTATGAAACAAATCCAAACGCTTCACCTTTTTAGCGATTTCAGCCAAACGTTTACAAACTTTACGAAACAAATCCAAACGTTTTACCTTTTTAGCGATTGAAGCCAAACGTTTACAAATTTTACGAAATAAATCCAAGCGTTTCCCGTTTTTATCAATTTGAGCCAACCGTTTACAAACTTTACGAAACAAATCCAAACGTTTCACCTTTTTAGTGATTGAAGCCAAACGTTTACAAACGTTACCAAACAAATCCAAACGTTTGGAAACAAATCCAAACGTTTAAAACATTACGAAACAAATCCAAACGTTTCACATTTTTAGCAATTTAAGCCGAACGTTTAAAAATCTTACGAAACAAATCAAAGCCCTTCACCTTTTTAGCAATTAATCCAAACGTACAAACGTTACAAAAAAAATACAAGCCAAACGTATACAAACGTTACGAAACAAATCCAAACGTTATACCTTTTTAGCGATTTAAAACAAACGTTTATAAACGTTATGGAACAAAAACAAATGTTTCACATTTTTAGCGAATTAAGCCGAACGTTTACAAACATTACGAAACAAATCCAAACGTTTTACCTTTTTAGCGATTTCAACCAAACGTTTACAAACGTTACGAAACAAATCCAAGTGTTTCACCTTTTTAGCTATTTAAGCCAAACTCTTATAAACGTTTCGAAACAAAACCAAACGTTTCATATTTTTAGCGATTTAAGCCAAACGTTTACAAACGTTACGATATAAATCCAAATGTTTCACCTTTTTAGCAATTTAAGCCAAACGTTTACAAATGTTACGAAACAAATCCAAACGTTTCACCTTTTTGGCGATTTAAGCAAAATGTTTACAAACGTTACAATACAAATCCAAACGTTTAAAACGTTACGAAACAAATCTAAACGTTTAAAACGTTACGAAACAAATCCAAACATTTAAAACGTTACGAAACAAATCCAAACGTTTCCCCTTTTTAGAAAATTTAGCCAAACGTTTACAAACGTTACAAAACAAATCCAAACGTTTCACCTTTTTAGCGATTTAAGCCAAACGTTTACAAACGTTACAAAACAAATCCAATCGTTTCGCCTTGTAACACCCCAAATATTTTAAGATAATTTAGTCGTGCCACGTGTCGTAAATTCCGATAAATTAAATTAAGAAGGATTTAATTTAATTATATCAGGAATTAAGAATTATTTTTATTAAGCGAATTAGCGGGATTTAAGGAATTAACTTCAAAAATTAATATAAAATAAATTATAAATCCCGAGATAATAATTATTTGACGTTCAATAGCTCGAAACGATCGTATTTCTATGGCGAATCACGGTAAGCTTGACATTTTATTATTTGTATGGATGAATTTAACGATATATCGAGTTAAAATTTTAGGCCACGAAACGATTTTATTGTTTTAAAGGTTTTAGAATCGAATATGGATGTTTTGAGTTTAGATTTAGCGTTTTTGATGTGTTAGGAGTGTTTATACGCCGGAAGCGCGTCGGAAAACCCCAGAAAACGGATTCCGGGGGCCGTGCACTAGGTGAACGAGCGTGCAACTAAGTTGCACGAATGTGCACCATTAAGGGTGCACAAACGTGCACCAATATGCGGTGCACGGTCAAGGCACGAACGTGCACCTAGACCCTTTATTTTGATACCCTTTTCGTGTTCGCATATCGAGATTGAAATCGATCGATTATCGATTATTGTGGATCGTTAACCTAAATGAGGTTAAACGTGAATTGATTTAGAAATGATATTCAATCCGTAAACGAGTTAGAAACCGTTTATCGGGATATACGTGAGAAGCACGACGGTTAATAAGTTTAGCGTGCCGTGTCTCGAGTCTAGAGTTAATCTTAGAATAAGATTCTGATTTGAATCGTCCATTTTAAATCGTTTTAGACCCAGCAATGCAATGTTTTGACATGAAATACATATATGATTGGTTTGAAACCAGTATTGATTCGATGCATCGTGCTACGTATTGGGCGACAATAGCACTGTGTGATCACCAGTTTTGATCTGGTACAGCTGTAAATTTGATTATGAATATGAATTTTGAAGTTGGATATATGAATACTATACGAGCGAGAACTCGGTTAAAGTAACCTGAGCCCCGTATCCAGCTGGTTGGACCCACCACTTGGAATTAAGAGATTGGTCGCGGCTGACGTGGTTGAGTGTGATCACTCCCGGGTCGGACCATTTGGATCAGTATGATTTGATGAAATATGTTTGGCATGTTCGAGGGTTAGGGTTTCAATCGGATCTTGTACTTGGCTGCATATGGGTTTAATGCTATGGCATTGTTTTACGTTTTATTTGAGTACTTATTAGTAAATGTATGAACTCACTCAGTATATTCCAATATATTGACCCGTCACAGATTTCCTTTCAGGTGAAAGACGCTTTTTAAACAACGGACTTATATCCTATCTCCAGAAGTCTGTATTTTTGAAAGTATGTAAAGAAACAGCACTTTACTCTTAGAGCTGCAGTAGCTAGATGATTATATGTTAGTTTGTATTGAACGGTTTTCTGTATATATAACTTTAATGTTTTAAAGTTATTAATGTATTACACTTGCTGCGTTACTAATGTTTATGATTGCAAGAGAACAAGTATACCTAGCATGTTCTTAGCATGACACGTGTATAGGTATGTCATGCCTGATGTTTGATATTTGCGAAAAATTATTTTACGTTTTTCGGCTTGCTACGGGTTTCGGAGCAACCACTCCCATTCCCTAGTGCCGGTCTCGGCCCATGATATTGGGTCGTGACACACCTTTTTAGCCATTTAAGCCAAACGCTTACAAACGTTACGAAACAAAACCAAACGTTTCACCTTTTTAGTGATTTAAGACAAACGTTTACAAACGTTACAAAACAAATCCAAACGTTTAAAACGTTACGAAACGAATCCAAACGTTTCACCTTTTTATTGAATTAAGCCAAACGTTTACAACTTTACGAAACAAATCCAAACGTTTCACCTTTTTAGAGATTTAAGCCAAACGTTTACAAACGTTATGAAACAAATCTAAACGGTTCACCTTTTTAGCGATTTAAGCCAAATGTTTACAAGAGATATGAAACAAAACAAAACGTTTCCCCTTCTTAGCGATTCAAGTCAAACGTTTACAAACGTTACGGAACAAAAAAAAACGTTTCACCTTTTTAACGATTTAAGCACAAACGTTTAAAACGTTATGAAACAAATCCAAGCGTTTCACCTTTTTAGAAATTTAAGCCAAACGTTTACAAATGTTACGAAACAAATCCAAACGTATCCCCATTTTAGCGATTTAAGACAAACGTTTAAAATGTTACGAAATTAATCCAAACGTTTCCCCTTTTTAGCAATTTAAGACAAATGTTTACAAACGTTACGAAACAAATCCAAACGTTTCACTGTTTTAGCAATTTAAGCAAACGTTAACAAACATTACGAAACTAATCCAAGCGTTTCACCTTTTTAGCTATTTAAGACAAACGTTACGAAACAAATCCAAGCGTTTCACCTTTTTAGCAATTTAAGCCAAACGTTTAAAAACATTACAAAACAAATCTAAATCTTTCACTGTTAGCGATTGAAGCCAAACGTTTACAAACATTTCAAAGCAAAGCCAAACGTTTACAAATGTTACGAAACAAATCCAAGCGTTTCACCTTTAGAGAAATTTAAGCCAAACGTTTACAAACGTTACGAAACAAATACAAATGTTCCACCTTTTTAGTAATTTAAGCAAAACATTTACAAATTTTTAGCAATTGAAGCCAAACGTTTACAAACGTTACGAAACAAATCCAAACGTTTTACCTTTTTAGCAATTTAAGCCAAACATTTACAAACGTTACGAAACAAATCCAAACGTTTCACCTTTTAGCGATTTAAGCCAAACGTTTACAAACGTTACGAAACAAATCCAAATGTTCCCATTTTAACAATTTAAGCCAAACCTTTACAAACTTTACGAAAAAATCTAAATGTTTCACCTTTTTAGCAATTTAAGCCAAACGTTTACAATCGCTACAAAACTAATCCAAATGTTTCTTTATTTTAGCGATATAAGCCAAACGTTTACAAATGTTACGAAACAAATCAAAACGTTTCACCTTTTTAACGATTTACGCCAAACATTTACAAACGTTAAGAAACAAAACCAAACGTTTAAAATAATATGAAACAAATAGAAACGTTTCACATTTTTAGCGATTTAAGCCAAACGTTTACAAACGTTACGGAACAAAACCAAATGATTCACATTTTTAGTTATATAAGCCAAATGTTTACAAATGTTACGAAAAAAATCCAAGAGTTTCACCTTTTTAGCGATTTAAGCCAAACTTTTACAAAAGTTACGAAACAAATCCAAGGGTTTCACCTTTTGAGCAATTTAAGCCAAACGTTTTGCAAAAATTACGAAACAAATCCAAAAGATTCACCTTTTTAGCGATTTAAGCCAAATGTTTACAAAAGTTATGAAACAAAACCAAACGTATAACCTTTTTAGAAATTTAAGCCAAAACTTTAAACCGTTACGAAATAAATCCAAACGTTTACAAACAATACGGAACAAAAAACAAACGTTTCACATTATTAGCAATTTAAGCCAAACGTTTACAAACGTTACGAAACAAATCCAAACGTTTCACCTTTTTAGCGATTGAAGCCAAACGTTTACAAACGTTACGAAACAAATCCAAATGTTTTCCCAGTTTAGCGATTTGAGCCAAACATTTCTAAACGTTACGAAACAATACCAAGCGTTTACAAACGTTACTGAACAAATCCAAACGTTTTCCCATTTTAGCGATTTAAGCCAATTGTTTACAAACGTTCCGAAACAAATCCAAACGTTTAACCTTTTTAGCGATTTAAGCCAAACGTTTACAAATGTTACGAAACAAATCCAAACGTTTAAGAACATTACGGAACAAAAACAAACTTTTCACATTTTTAGCAAATTAAGTTTAACGTTTACAAATGTTACGAAATAAATCCAAACGTTTCACCATTTTAGCGATTGAAGCCAAACGTTTACAAATGTTTAGAAAGAAATCCAAACGTTTCTCCATTTTAACGATTTAAGCCAAACGCTATGAAACAAAACAAAATGTTTACAAACGTTACGAAATAAATCCAAATCTATGCAAACATTACGAAACAAATAAACGTTTCCCCATTTTAGCGATTTAAGCCAAACGTTTACAAACGTTACGAAACAAATCCAAATGTTTCACATTTGCAGCAATTTAAGCCAAAACGTTTACAAACGTTACGAAACAAATCCAAACATTTCCCCATATTAGCGATTTTAGCCAAACGTTTACAAACGTTACGAAACAAATTCAAACGTTTCACCTTTTTTGCGATTGAAGCCAAACGTTTACAGACATTACGAAATCCAAATGTTTCTCCTTTTTAGCGATTTAAGCCAAACGTTTAGAAATGTTACGAAACAAATCCAAGTGTTTTACCTTTTTAGTAATATAAACCAAACTTTACGAAACAAATACAAACGTATCACCTTTTTAGCAATTTAAGGAAAACGTTTACAAACTTTACGAAACAAATCCAAATATTTCACTATTTTTGAGATTTAAGCCAAACGTTTAAAACCATACGAAACAAGTCGAAACATTTCCCCTTTTTAGCGATTTAAGCCAAACGTTTACAAATGTTACGAAACAAATCCAAACGATTCACCTTTTTAGCGATTTAAGCCAAATGTTTACAAAAGTTACGAAACAAAACCAAACGTACCTTTTTAGCGATTTAAGCCAAATCTTTAAACCGTTACGAAATAAATTCAAACGTTTACATACAATACGGAACAAAAAACAAACGTTTCACATTATTAGCAATTTAAGCCAAACGTTTACACTACTATAATTCAGCCAATTAGCGACGGAATAATTGGCTCAAATCCGTCGCTAATATTGATTAGCGACGGATTACCGACGGACTCAATCCGTCGGCACAATTTGGGTCGCTAATTATTTAGCGACCCAAAAATTGGGGCCGTGGCCAATTTACCGACGAAAGAGCCGTCGGTAAATTGGCCACGGCAGTCGGTATTTTGGTCGGTTAAGCCGACCAAATACCGACAGATTAGCGACAAAAATATCCGTCGCTAATTAGCAACAGAAATATCCGTCGCTAATTAGCGACGGATATTGCCGTCGGTAAAGTAGTCGCTAAACCGAGATATTTAGCGACGGCAATTCCGTCGCTAAATAGCCCGTTTGGTCGTTTTTTGAGCTTTTAGCGACGACAATTCCGTCGCTAAATAGCTCATATGTGGTCGCTAATTATTCAATATTTCGGAATAAAATTTTTGTTTTTCGGCATTTTTCGATCAGTTAAATCATTAAATCATTAATCACATACATGATAGACGACAAATAAACATAACCAAAACACAAATATCTGAAAACGTTATATATATATAAACGGTAAAAAGTATACAACTCGCTAAATACTAAATAAGTCAAAATATGCAAACTGTATTAGAAAATCCAAGTCCAAATACTAGACTACCCCAAACTAGTAGTGTCATCAGCAGGTGGAGGTGGAGGTGGATGTTGGTGCAGCGGGACGTGAGGGTCCGAATCGTATATTTTAATTCAAAATTGGAATTCCAACAATTCGGATCCAGAAATTGATCATATCAATAACAAATGGATCTTCGTATCATCTAGTAATTAAAGCAGGCATCTAGAAACCGTAAGAAGAATACCTATGTCGATTCTCCAACGATTCTTGTAGTCCGAATAGTACATCGACCTCAAGCTCGTCCACACGAGTATGCGTCCGATTGAATCCTCGCCTTGAAGTAATCTGCAAGAGTTCCTCTTGCCGAGCAACCCTAAGCTCAAACTCTCGCCTCGATTACGTCTTTGCTAGGATGTATGAAAAACTTTCTCCAAGCTTTTCTGTGATTGATGACTACTTGAACTCCTTCAAATATGGTCTCTTAAGTGTGGTGTCTGTAGAATGAGCAAAGGTAACCTCTATTTATAGGGTAGAGCTTTGCTTAAGAATGCAACACCTCACATGCTAGGTGTCACACAACAAGCAAAGGTGCTGCCACCATTCAACACCTCACATGCTAGGTGTCACACACCAAGCATAGGTGTTGCCACCATCTGACACATCAGATGCTAGGTGTCACACATCAAGCATAGGTGTTGCCACCTTCTGACACGTCGGATGTTAGGTGTCACACACATAGACATACATGACATCATCACTTGACATCATCGTGACATCATCACATGATATCATCGTGACATCATCACATGACATCATCGTGACATCATCATATGACATTATCGTGACATCATCACATGACATCATCATATTAACTTGGATAAAATACATTAGCTGCCTACTAATTTATAAGTCTTACAAATTAGTCCCTAATTGTATTTGTTTTTTCATCTTAGATTAATTTACGAGATATGCTAGTATCTATATGAAATCGATCTCTTGTAAACTCAATAGGTTGCACACCCTATTGTGTGACTAACTAGGTTCACATCTATATGGCAACGAGAGTCATAAGAAACGCCTTTCTTATATTAAATAATTAAATCCCATTAATTATTAATTCTCGTAGATCGTGAGTGACGTCTAGCAACATATCACGTCCCCCAAATAGATATGAATGTTTCGATGCATTCTCTATGAACCAATGTTCATAATTACCGTACACTCAAAATTCCCTTCATCTAAGATTCTGATCTCGACTAGTGTCACGGTTAAGTCAAACACTGTTTGTCTTGATAATATGACCTCATCTCAGTTCTTATTCTTGATAAATATGACTTCCACTGGAAACAACTTTCTAAGTAAGTCATATACACCTGTGCAGGTTTTATCATCCATCAAGAACAATTTGAGATAGCATAGAATCTTTTCTCTGTTCATCCGGAGTGATAAATCCTCTCTTGGTTAAACCCCTATCTCCATATACAACTAAATAGAGCCAACACATCCCGCAACCCTAGCTCATGAAAGATCTAGGGATAAGGAGTATCCAACTCTAATCACCTATATACAAGATAGTGTCACCGCAAGTCAAAGGTCATATGTACAATTATGAACTAGATGACATTAAATTGACTTTGATGAAATACCATGTATAAGTCATCTAGCGTCACTTGTTCGACCCACTCAACATCTTGAGTGTCCACATGTTTATCCTGATCCCCATCAAGCAGTATGAGACTCACTACTTCCTATAATTAGTAACTCCTTACTAATCAGGAGAATAAACAGAGGTGACAATCTTTCCGGGATAATACGATGCCCTTATTTGTAGGACCCCATCGATCGTGAACTGTTATTTAGATCACGTGTATGATAAAATATGTAACTCATATTCTTAACACCTTAAGAATAGATTTTATCACAATGTGATAAGGACAATACGTAATAAATGAACACTTAGTTCAATTAGAACATATATATCTTTGCCATTGGGATTAGTTCTACAAATATACATGATCCAATGGCCCTAGGGCACATACTACTAACAATCTCCCACTTGCACTAGTGCCATTGGAAACTATATTTAAGCCCCATCTTTACAAGATGTAAATCTTAATGACTCTATGTCATGTAAACCTTAATGACTCTAAGTCATGGGCTTTGTCAGTGGGTCAGCCGTGTTATCGGCTGTTGCTATCTTTTATAGAAAAAATTTTCTCTTTCCAACAATTTCTTTAGATAATATGATAAAGCCTTTCCTTATGTTTGGATAAGTTGTGAGACCCAGTTTCCTTTGCTATGGCAGTAGCACCATTATGGTCGCAGAAAAGAGGAACTGTCGACTTAATGGAAGAAAACCGTACTTAGTTATAGTAAGAACTATTTTATCCAAACACCTTCTATTAAAACATCTCATGCCATAATATACTCGGCTTATATAATGGAACCTGGAGTTGATTCTCGCTTAGAACACTTCTAGCTTACTACTCCTTCATTATAGATAAATATGAATCTGGAGATTGACTCTCTATCATCCATATCTGATTTATTAATCAGAATCTGTATAACGGTCTACTTAAAAAACCTTGTTCTCCATTAGTTAAGACAATATCTTTAGTTCTTCATAAGTACTTAAAGATACCCTTAACGACTATCCAATGTTCTCAACATGGATTTGATTGAAACTGATTAGTCCCACTAACCGCATAGACAAATTTCTAGCATTATAAGTGACAACACATACGTCAGACTACCGATTGCCGAAGTCTATGGTATCTTTGCTAGATTCTTTCTTTCTTCAAAAGTCTCAGAAGACATTCCTATTCAAAGAATAATTTCATGGCTAACTAGTATCAATCCTCTTAGAACTTCCATATTGAACTACTTCAATATCTTTTCTAAGAAGAGCCTGTAGGAGAAACCACTTATTCTCTTAGATCTATCTCCATAGATTCCAACACTGAGAATATAAGCTACTTCTCCGAGGACTTTGATGGAGTACGTATTAGATAAACCAAAGTTTTACAGAAGTTAACATTCCGATATAATTATGCATTAGTAATATGTTATCTAGATACAAGATCACAAAAGTGAGTCTGCTCCCACTAACCTTCTTGTAAACATTGGGTTTATCATCGTTTTTAATAAATTTGTAACTCCTTACGGCTTTATCAAGACGACGAATCTCGAAGCTTTGTTTCCATCCACTAGTGATCATTTTAGCTTACACGCATTGGAACCTTCTTCGGATTCAAAATCCTCGACTGGTACCATATAGATATACTCCATTAAGGAATGTTGTTCTTACATCCATATGTCCAACCATAAAATCTAAATGTGTAGCCTTGGTAAGAAAAATCTTGATGGACTTAAGCATGGTTACTGGCGATAAAGTGTATGCACAATACAACTTCTTGCCTCTAGCAAAACACTTTTGCAACAAGTCTAGCTTTAAAGGTCTCCACCTTTCCATTAGCACCAATTTTACGCTTGAAGATCCATTTAATCCTTATTGTTATAATACCTTCAGATGGATCAACTAGCTCCCAAAATTTGGCTACTACAAATGGAATCCATTTCAGATTTTATTGCTTCAAACCATTTTTTTTAAGAATTTATATCATATATAGTTTCCAAATAAGTAGAGGGATCAACATTTGATCTTTTTCTCCATGACTAAACGACTTTTGTTTATCATGTGGGAAAACCATATCTCTCTGGTTGACGAGATACTCTACTTGATCTTCGAGATGTTAATGTAGATACATCTTTTACTAATTCTAGGTCTTAGTGGGTTTGATCAATCTTCATTGATTCATTCTTTTGTTGGTAACTAGATGACTCCTCATCTAATTCTACATTCCTTTCTTAGTCTCCCTCTTGAATAAACGCTTTATCAAGTAAGACTGCCACCGATAAACAACGATTGTTTGTTCGGTTAGAGTATAGAAATAACGTCCTAATCTGTCTTTAGGATATCCAACATAACCTTTCCATGATTGATTTTGATTCCAAATTTATCGGATATCAGTTTCCTGATATCTTCCGAACAAATCTTAACTTCCATAAGAATTGATTCCATACCTTATCTCATAAGGTATGTATGGAGCGAGTTTAGTTGGAATTCAATTTAGAATTTTATTTGCGGTAAGAAGTGCATGACTCCATAACGAGATGGATAAATCAGTAATTAGCTCATTATTAATCGTATCATATCCGACATTGTACGATATTTCCTTCTTGACAGAAATACCATTCAACCATGGTGTTCCCATGGAGTAAGTTGAAAAATAATACCACATTCCTTTTAGGAACATACCAAATTCTGTACTCAAGTATTCTTCCCTTTTCGATCACATCGTAAAGTTTTAATACTTTTTCCAATTTGGTTTTCTAATTCATTCTTGAAGTCATTTGAACATTTCAAAATTTTCATGTTTGTTCTTCATAAGACAAACTTAACTATGTCGTGATAAATCATCGATGTAGAAAATGAAGTATAAGTATCTACCTTGGTCCGTTTCTATAAACATACCATATACATCACTATGTATGATCTCTTAAACGGCCTTGGCTCTGCCACTTTGTACCACAAAGAATGATCAGCTCATTTTGCCTTTAAGATACGACTCATAAGTCGGAAGCGATGCAAAATCTTGATTGCTCAAGATTCCCATCCTATCTAACTTGTTAAGTCTATCTTTTGCAATATGTCCTAATCAAAAGTGCCAAAATTGTTTAGAGATTTGATTACTTATGGTATAATTCTAAAAACATCTTTTGCATCAAATTTTGTTAATAAAGACCATTTTGTACATATCCACACCCAACTCTGTAGTATCAAACATAATACTGCAAATATCCTTTGTAAATAGAAAATCAACTACCAAATTTGTCATACAATTCGGACATGATATTCCTATATATATTGGGTATGTACAAAAATCTTGTTTAAGTACAACTTATGTTTATTTAAGAAAATTGAAGTTGATCATATAGCTCTTGTCGCAACGCTTGCGTCATTCCTGAGATTTAAGATTACTTCATATTTTTCCTTTCTTTCTCACTTTTACTAAATCCGTAAAAGATAAACAAATATGAGAATGAGCATCGGTATTCAATACCCAAGATTTTAAATGAGCAATTGACATTAGAACATGAGATAGACACATTCTTGATGGAATTGTCGTTCCTCCCGTCATTGCCTTTAAGTATTCACAATACTTAATGCAATTTCCATTTCAATGTCTTTCGGTTTGACAAAAGAAACACTTTCTTTTATTGACTGAACCGCCTTTCAAATATTCCAAATATTTCCGGCAATGACTTATATTGTCCTACATCTTAACAAATGAAAACATTTTTCTTTGTTAACCGATGTGCATTTCTTTTTCGCAATAGCCTTGGAGGCATCTAAATATCTTAATCAAACAAAAATGATTTAAACCACTAGCCGATTACTATCGTGAATGTCACTTTAAAGGATTCTATTTAAACTTATTATCCCTTAGACAACAAAGATCTCTAATTAGTATTCGTGTTGTTTTGTATATTTAACCATAATGATTTGGTCTTTATCGAAATGGCCTCCCACTATGTTTTTCGAATCCTACACTTCCAAAATAGGAAACGTGAATCTTTGTTGGAAAAGATTTCAAGCGGGTGATTGAATTCTTGTAGTCATTGTTCTTTCCCTCAGGTACGCCTAATTGCCGTTATTGGGATCACAATGTACTACAAATGAACAACACTTGGTCATCATATCTCATATGAGGTTCAATCATTTCCAGCTCCTAATGTTTTCACCCTCAGATACCCATTATCGTTATTGGGTTTCAGCATTAGTTAAGTTTAACCCATTGAATCAACTAAGATGTATTTGAATAATACACGACTCAGGTACGCCTAATTGCCGTTATTACCGTGTACTATATCGATACACCCGTAACATCTCATGCTTAACAATAAACTCAACAACGGCCTCTTGATGATATCATCTCACCCCTATGTATCCATAGCCGACAAGATGATAATTCAAAGCGTGTTAGTTTATTGCTCCAGTGGAGAGCCATTGATAAATCAATTTAATGATTAAATAATATAAACTTAATCTTTTAACTTTTAGGAAGATTTCTTAGGGTTTTAAGTTATTGTGGTCTCACTAAGCACACAACACATTTTAGCATGCATCTCATACATAATAAAGCTAAAATGAATCATGCAATCACACATGTATGATTATGGACTTCCTAGGTCTCATTCTTTAGCCACAAAAGAATGAGCAAACTATTACTTTTTCCGCATGTTTTGTTGATGACAATATAATGCACAAGCTAGTCACGTATTGTTTTAAATAATCACATTAGAAAAATTCCCAGGATAGATTGGAGGGTCACGAGCGGACCACTTAAGTACCAATCTCCTAGACATAATTTAATCAAATGTAACTAATGTCACAATACCGTTTACTCGTTTTTGCAAACAAGACCTAAGCCTTCGGAATTATAAATTACATGCCAATTAATAATTCCTAAGTCCATGATTAATAGTACATGCATTCAATCGTAAATCTTTAATACTCGATGATACGGTGGCTCCGATACCACTGTTGGTGCAGCGGGACGTGAGGGTCCGAATCGTATATTTCAATTCAAAATTGGAATTCCAACAATTCGGATCCAGAAATTGATCATATCAATAACAAATGGATCTTCGTATCATCTAGTAATTAAAGAACGCATCTAAAAACCGTAAGAAGAATACCTATGTCGATTCTCCAACAATTCTTGTAGTCCCGATAGTACGGCAACCTCAAGCTCGTCCACACGAGTATGCGTCCGATTGAATCCTCGCCTTGAAGTAATTTGCAAGAGTTCCTCTTGCCGAGCAACCCTAAGCTCAAACTCTCGCCTCGATTACGTCTTTGCTAGGATGTATGAAAAACTTTCTCCAAGCTTTCCTGTGATTGATGACTACTTGAACTCCTTCAAATATGGTCTCTTAAGTGTGGTGTATGTAGAATGAGCAAAGTCAACCTCTATTTATAGGGTAGAGCTTTACTTAAGAATGCAACACCTCACATGCTAGGTGTCACACAACAAGCAAAGGTGTTGCCACCATTCGACACCTCACATGCTAGGTGTCACACACCAAGCATAGGTGTTGCCACCATCTGACACATCAAATGCTAGGTGTCACACATCAAGCATAGGTGTTGCCACCTTCTGACACGTCGGATGCTAGGTGTCACACACAGAGACACACATGACATCATCACATGACATCATCGTGACATCATCACATGATATCATCGTGACATCATCACATGACATCATCGTGACATCATCACATGACATCATCGTGACATCATCACATGACATCATCGTGACATCATCACATGACATTATCGTGACATCATCACATGACATCATCATATTAACTTGGATAAAATACATTAGCTGCCTACTAATTTATAACTCTTACAAATTAGTCCCTAATTGTATTTGTTTTTTCATCTTAGATTAATTTCCGAGATATGTTAGTATCTATATGAAATCGATCTCTTGTAAACTCAATCGGTTGCACACCCTATTGTGTGTGACTAACTATGTTCACATCAATATGGCAACGAGAGTCATAAGAAACGCCTTTCTTATATTAAATAATTAAATCCTATTAATTATTAATTCTCATAGATCGTGAGTGACGTCTAGCAACATATCACGACCCCCAAATAGATATGAATGTTTCGATGCATTCTTTATGAACCAATGTTCATAATTACCGTACACTCAAAATTCCCTTCATCTAAGATTCCGATCTCGACTAGTGTCACGGTTAATTCAAACACTGTTTGTCTTGGTCATATGACCTCATCTCAGTTCTTATTCTTGATAAATATGACTTCCACTAGAAACAACTTTCTAAGTAAGTCATATACACCTGCGCAGGTTTTATCATCCATCAAGAACAATTTGAGATAGCATAGAATCTTTTCTCCGTTCATCCGGAGTGATAAATCCTCTCTTGATTAAATCCCTATCTCCATATACAACTAACTAGAGCCAACACATCCCGCGACCCTAGCTCATGAAAGATCTAGGGATAAGGAGTATCAAACTCTAATCACCTATATACAAGATAGTGTCACCGCAAGTCAAAGGACATATGTACAATTATGAACTAGATGACATTAAATTGACTTTGATGAAATACCATGTATAAGTCATCTAGCGTCACTTGTTCGACCCACTCAACATCTTGAGTGTCCACATGTTTATCCTGATCCCC
Organism: Mercurialis annua; assembly: GCF_937616625.2. Taxonomy (NCBI): domain Eukaryota; kingdom Viridiplantae; phylum Streptophyta; class Magnoliopsida; order Malpighiales; family Euphorbiaceae; genus Mercurialis; species Mercurialis annua. The sequence goes on along the minus strand of NC_065574.1, from coordinate 36,820,431 downwards.
ATCAAGTAGTATGAGACTCACTACTTCCTATAATTAGTAACTCCTTACTAATCAGGAGAATAAATAGAGGTGACAATCTTTCCGGGATAATACGATGCCCTTATTCGTAGGACCCCATCGATCGTGAACTGTTATTTAGATCACGTGTATGATAAAATCTATAACTCATATTATTAACTCCTTAAGAATAGATTCTATCACAATGTGATAAGGACAATACGTAATAAATGAACACTTAGTTAATGAGACACTTAGTTCAATTAGAACATATATATCTTTGCCATTAGGATTAGTTCTACAAATATACATGATCAAATGGCCCTAGGGCACATACTACTAACAGTGGAGGTGGGGGGAACTGTGGGCGTAACTCTGGTGGGAGTGTAGTCATCAGCCGCGCAAGCTCAGTACGGATCCGCTCGTCGAAACCCGCCTCCACAGTACGGATCTGCTGCTCGACCCACTCTTCAAAACCCGCCTCCACAGTACGGATCCGCTGCTTGAGCCGCTCCTCAACCTCTCTAGCAATGCGCTGCTCGATCTCCTCACTAACGACTGCCTGCTGCTGTGTCTGGGATGATCTGCCGCGGCGCAATCGGCTGCTCTGGCCAATGTAGGATGTTGAAGCCAATCCAATAACGTAGACTCGTTGCTTCTTGATTGCCTCGAGAGACAAAAACAGCTCGTTCTCGTTGATCGGCTTTGGAGTCGACGAACTCCCTTCTCCAGCCGCCTGAGACTGGGTCGCTGCAGCAAGCTCTGCCTGAAAACGGTCCTGAGATTGAAAAATAAATTTAGAATTTAGTGAAACATTATAAAAATACTTAAAAAATATTAGTTTAAACCTACATTTCTAACAAATATTCGGCAGCATTTTATCTACAGTTTGATCATCACCCATTTTTCAGGGACATCCTGCAAAAATTACAGACAACTTTATTCAACTATACGTAATAGCAATCACAACACCAACAACAAACACGTAAACATCCTATAAACAACGCCAATATAAAGTTATATCTATATCATATTAAACAGTCACTTAAGGTTAAAATAAACTTACATTTTTATCCTTTGATCTCTTGTCAACGAAGACAGTCTGATTAGCTTTAGTCAGGTGCAACCGTACATGCAACTCAGCCAAAGGGGGCTCTCGACCGAGCTCCTCAGTCTATCATATGAAATGAAAAAATTAATTAGTAGATAAACAAAATATATAACACGATTATTAATATTAAAAACATACCATAACTGTCTTATGTCTCGTAGCCGATCGCGATCTTGCGGTATGTCGAACCGGTCCGGTGCAGCTCCGGACGGCTCGCTCGTCTGATTAGCTCGTGCTATATCGAACTTCTTCTTAGCCTTAACAGTATCCGAGTCTCGCTTCCATGAAGCCCAAGTATCAGCACTAACACTGTCCTCTTTTTTATCCGGCTTCATGTTGTGGAGAGTATCTTTGTACAGATATGCCGCATGTCGGTAGAAGACCCCTCTAATCAGGTCCTCAGGGTAGGTCGTGTCCCAGCAAAAACCCTTCTGCAAACCATTAATTAATAAAAATAATTAGAAATCAAAAAGAAAATAAAATATTAATTCAAAATATTAATTTAAAAACCTTGAACTCCTCGAAGTAGAAGCCCTTATGCGCTGCTGTCAGCTTCTTCCACGAGGAACCCTTAGTAAACCACCTTATGCTCTGCTGTCAGCTTTTTCTTGATCAAATTACGCAGACGACGACAGTTTTACGAACTATACACACGTACAATCCCGTGTCGTTCAATCTCTTAAACACACGGGACGGGTTTCTACGGCTAGGTATGATTTTATTCGGTGGGAATAAAATCTTTGTTAATTAAATTTAACAGTTATACAATCTACTCTAACGACTACAAATTAAATGCAAAAATGTAGTAACACTTACTTGTTGAAGAGCAGAACCGCTATCAATAGGAGATAAGCGATGTAAACGAACAACAACGGCTATGATCAGCGGCTATCAGCAATCGTCAGAAACAAACCTACCTTAATAGTTTTGGATCGGATTATCATAACAATACAAATTAATACTTTATCAAGAACGTTTTTTTCAATATTCTAAGTGCTATTATATTTTTAACAAAAATCCGGCAGCATTTCCCCTAAAAATGAGCATCACCCATTTTTCAGGGAAATCCTGCAAGCAAACAATACACATTTCCACATAACCAACACTGTTCATCTAAACTGTTTCATATTACAGATAGTACTATATTAATTACGGTTATTATTAACTAAATACGCTAAATTCTCAAAACTAACAAGTAACACAATTAAACGTATATTTACGATTGCAATCAAATTAACATAAAATGTTAATTAACTAAATTTATTAATTTTAATCAAATTAAACATTATAACATAAAATAGAACTCAATTAATAAACTATAAATAAGTAACTATCCTAATTACATAATCTAGTTAACTAACTTCATTAATAAAATAGTATTAATATGATAACCTAAATTAACTAATCCTAACCTAATTAACAAAAATTTAACCCTATATTAACGCTAATTTGCCCTAAAAACTAAACCAAGAATTCAACTTAAATTAACAATCTATTTCAATTAACCTAAACTAATAATATAAATTAAATTAACTAAATTAACTAAATTAATTCTAATTATAGCTAATTTAACTAAACCTAAACAAATTAACCTAAATTAATTAATTAATTGTTCTAAACTGATTTAATTAACCTAATCTAATTAGTTTAACATCTAACATAAATTATTTAAATTTAACTAATTAAATAATGTAAATAAATTAATAAACTATGAAAAGATTAATTAATAAACAAAAAATAAATTAACTAACCTACTATTACTGGAGAGTGGCGGAGAAAGGCGGTGGAGGTCATGTTGGCGCAGCGGGAGGCGCGGGTCCGGATCGTATATTTCAATTCAAAATCGAAATTCTAACAATCCGGATCCTAAAGTTGATCATATCAACAACAAATGGATCGTCGTATCATTTAGTAATTAAAGCACGCATCTAAAAATCGTAAGAAGAATACCTATGTCGATTCTCCAACGATTCTTGTAGTCCCGAAAGTACGGCGACCTCAAGCTCGTCCACACGAGTATGCGTCCGATTGAATCCTCGCCTTGAAGTAATCCTGCAAGAGTTCCTCTTGCCGAGCAGCCCTAAGCTCAAACTCTCGCCGCGATCACTACCTTGCTCGGATGTATGAAAAACGTCGCCAAGTTTTTCCCGTGATTGATGACTACTTGAACTCCTTCAAGTGCTTTCTCTCTCTACAACTTTCTAGTGAGATGTGTGTTGTGTGTTGTTGTGAAATGAGCAAGGACATGCTCTATTTATAGGCTAGAGCATGCCTTAAGAATGCAACACCTTGCATGCTAGGTGTCACACACCAAGCAAAGGTGTTGCCACCATATGACACCTTTCATGTGGTGACATCACATAGGTGACATCATATAGGTGATGTCATCATATGACATCACATATATGACATAGGCTTATCTCATTACATCATCACCATGACATCATCATTCCATTAGCTAATGATTAGTCATTTAAGTATCATTAATTACACTAATTAATTACTTAAACCTTTTAATCATAAAACTTGGTTAAAATATAATTAGGTTCCTACTAATTTATAACTCTTATAAATTAGTCCCTAATTAATATGGACATATACAATTAGATTCCTACTAATTTATAACTCTTACAAATTAGTCCCTAATTTGTACTTGTTTTTCATCTTAGATTAATTTCCGAGATATGCTAGTATCTATATGAAATCCATCTTTCATAAACTCAATCGGTCGCACACTCTATTGTGTGTGACTAACTAGGTTCACATCTATATGGCAACGAGAGACATAAGAAACGCCTTTCTTATATTAAATAATTAAATCCCATTTAATTATTAATTCTCGTAGATCGAGAGTGACGTCAAGCAACATATCACGACCCCCAAATAGAGATGAATGTTTCGATGCATTCTTTTTGAACCAATGTTCATAATTACCGTACACTCAAAATTCTCTTCATCTAAGATTCCAATCTCGACTAGTGTCACGGTTAAGTCAAACACTGTATGTCTTGATTATATGACCTCATCTCCCAGTTCTAATTCTTGATAAATATGACTTCCACTAGAAACAACTTTCTATGTAAGTCATATACACCTGCGCAGGTTTTTATCATCCATCAAGAACAATTTGAGATAGCATAGAATCTTGTCTCCGTTCATCCAGAGTGATGAATCCTTTCTAGGTTAAACCCCTATCTCCATATACAACTAACTAGAGCCAACACATCCCGCGGCTCTAGCTCATGAAAGATCTAGAGTTAAGGAGTATCAAACTCTAATCACCTATATACAAGATAGTGTCACCGCAAGTCAAAGGACATATGAACAATTATGAACTAGATGACATTAAATTGACTTTAATGAATTACCATGTATAAGTCATCTAGCGTCACTTGTTCGACTCACTCAACACCTTGAGTGTCCACATGTTTATTCTGATCCCCATCAAGTAGTATGAGACTCACTACTTCCTATAATTAGTAACTATTTACTAATCAGGAGAATAAACATAGGTGACGATCTTTCCGGGATAATGTGATGCCCTTATTCGTAGGACCCCATCGATCGTGAACGGTTATTTAGATCACTTGTATAATAGAATCTATCACTCATATTCTTAACACCTTAAGAATAGATTCTATCACAATGTGATAAGGACAATACGTAATAAATGAACACTTAGTTGATGAGACACTTAGTTCAAATAGAACATATATATATTTTTGCCATTGGGATTAATTCTACAAATATACACGATCAAATGGCCCTAGGGCACATACTACTAACAATCTCCCACTTGCACTAGTGCCATTGACAACTATATCTAAGCCCCATCTTCACGAGATGTAATATTAATGAGTCTAAGTCATGTAAACCTTAATGACTCTAAGTCATGTAAACCTTACTGACTCCAAGTCATGGGCTTTGTTAGTGGGTTAGCCGTGTTATTGGCTAATGCTATCTTTTAGAGAAACAATTTTCTCTTTACAACAATTTCTTTAGATAATATGATAATGTCATTCCTTATGTTCGGATAAATTGTGAGACCCGGTTTCTTTTGCTAGGGCAGTAGCACCATTGTGGTCGTAGAAAAGAGGAACTTTCGACTTAATGGAAGAAAACCGTACTTAGTTCAGTTATAAACTAATTTATCCAAACACCTTCTATTACGACATCTCATGTCATAATATACTCGGCTTCTATAATGGAGTATGGAGTTGATTCTTGCTTAGAACACTGCTAGCTCACTACTCCTTCATTATAGATAAATATGAATCTGGAGATAGACTCTCTATTATCCATATCTGATTATTAATCAGAATCTGTAAAACGGTCTACTTAAAAATCTCGTTCTCCATTTGTTAATACCATATCTTTAGTTCTATAAAAGTACTTAAAGATACCTTTAACAACCATCCAATGTTCTCAACATAGATTGGATTAAAACCGATTAGTCCCACTAACCGCATAGACAATTTCTAGCTTTGTATGTGGCAACACATACCTCAGACTACCAATTGCTGAAGCTTATGGTATCTTTGCTAGATTCTTTCTTTCTTCAGAAGTTTCGGAAGACATTCCCTTTGAAAGAAGAATTTTATGCCTAACTAGTATCAATCCTTCTTAGAACTTCCATATTGAACTACTTCAATATCTTTTCTAAGAAGAGCCTTTAGGAGAAACCAATTATTCTCTTAGATCTATCTCTATAGAGTCTAATACTGAGAATTTAGGCTACCTCTCCGAGGTCTTTGATGGAGTACGTATTAGATAAACCAAAGTTTTACAAAAGTTAACATTATGATATTATTATTTATTAGTAATAAGTTATCTACATGCAAGATCATGAAAGTGAGTCTGCTCCCACTAACCTTCTTGTAAACATTGGGTTAATCATCATTTTTAATAAATTCATAACTCCTTACGGATTTATCAAGATGACGAAACTCGAAGCTTTCTTTCCATCCACTAGGGATCATTTTAGCTTACACGCCTTGGAACCTTCTTCAGATTCAAAATCCTCGACTTGTTCCATATAGATATACTCCTTAATTTAACCATTAAGGAATGTGGTTCTTACAACCATATGTCCAACCACAAAATCTGAATGTGTAGCCTTGGTAAGAAAAATCTTGATGGACTTAAGCATGGCTACCGGTGATAAAGTGTATTCACAATACAACTTCTTGCCTCTAGCAAAACTCTTTTACAACAAGCCTAGCTTTAAAGGTCTCCACCCTTCCATTAGTACCAATTTTACACTTGAAGATCCATTTAAACCTTATTGGTATAATACCTTTGGATGGATCGACTAGCTCCTAAAATTTGGTTTCTTTATATGGAATCCATTTCAGATTTTATTCCTTCAAACCAATTTTGAAGAATCTATATCACATATAGTTTCCTCATAAGTAGAGGGATCAACATTTGATCTTTTACTCCATGACTAAACAACTCTTGTTTATCATGTGGGAAAACCATCTCTCTCCAGTGGACGAGATACTCTACTTAATCTTCGAGTTGTTAATGTAGATACATCTTTTACTAACTCCGGCTTTTAGTGGGTTTGATCAATCTTCATTGATTCATTATTTTGTTGGTAACTAGATGACTCCTCATCTAATTCTATATTCCTTTCTTAGTGTCCCTCTTGAATAAACGCTTTATCAAGAAAGACTACCACCGATAAACAACGATTGTTTGTTCGGTTCGAATGTAGAAACAATATCCTAAACTGTCTTTAGGATATCCAACATAACCTTTCCATGATTGATTTTGATTCCAAATTTATCGGATATCAGTTTCCTGATATGTTCCGAACACCCTCAAATATTAACATCCTTAAGACTTGATTCCATACCATATCTCATAAGGTATCTATGGTGCAAATTAGTTGGAATTTAATTTAGAATTTTATTTGCGGTAAGAAGTGCTTGACCCTATAACGAGATGGATAAGTTAGTATATAGGTCATTATTGATCGTATCATTTCCCACAATGTACGATACCTCCTTCTTGACAAACGCACCATTCAACCATGGTGTTCCCAAGGAGTAAGTTGAAAAATAACACCACATTCCTTTTAGGAACATACCAAATTTTGTACTCAAGTATTCTTTCCTTTTCGATCACATCGTAAAGTATTAATACCTTTTCCAATTTGGTTTTCTACTTCATTCTTGAAGTCATTTGAACATTTCAAAATCTTCATGTTTGTTCTTCATAAGACAAACTTAACTATATCGTGATAAATCATCGATGTAGAAAATGAATTATAAGTATCTACCTTGGTCCGTTTCTTTAAACGTACCATATACATTACTATGTATGATCTCTTAAACGGCTTTAGCTCTACCTCTTTGTCCCACAAAGAATAATCAGGTCATGTTGCCTTTAAGATACGACTCACAAATCGGAAGAGATGAAAAATCTTGATTGCTCAAGATTCCCATCCTATTTAACTTGTTATGTCTATCTATTGCAATATGTCCTAATAATAAATGCCAAAGTTGTTTAGAAGTTTGATAACTTATGGTATTAATTTCCAAAACATCTTTTGCATTAAACATCTTTATTCAAGTCATAAAGAACATTTTGTACATATCCATACCCAACTCCGTATTATCAAACATAATACTACAAACATCCTTTTTAAATAGAAAATCAACTACCAAATTTGTCATACAAATTCGGATACGATATTTCTATAAATATTGGGTAAGTGCAAAAAACTTGTTTAATTACAACTTATGTTTATTTAAGAAAATTGAAATTGATCCTATAGCTCTTGTCGCAACGCTTGCGTCATTCCCGAGATTTAAGATTACTTCATCTTTTTCCTTTCTTTCTCACTTCTACTAAATCCGTAAAAGATAAACAAATGTGAGAATTAGCATCGGTATCCAATACCTAAGCTTTTAAATGAGCAATTGACATTGGAACATGAGATAGACACATTCTTGATGGAATTGTCGTTACTCTCGTCATTGCCCTTTAAGTATTCACAATACTTAATACAATTTCCATTTCAATGTCTTTTTTTTGACAAAAGAAACAATTTCTTTTATTGACCAAACCGCCTTTTAAATATTCCAAATATTTCCGGCTATGACTTATATTGTCCTACATCTTAACAAACGAAAACACTTTTCTTTGTTAACGAATGTGCATTTCTTTTTCGCAATAGCCTTGGAGGCATCTAAATATCTTAATCAATCAAAAAAAAAAGTTTTAAACCACTAGCCGATTACTATCGTGAATGTCACTTAAAAGGATTCTATTTAATCTTATTATCCCTTAGATAGCAAAGATCTCTAATTAGTATCCGTGTTATTTTGTATATTTAACCATAATGATTTGGTCTTTATCAAAATGGTCTCCCACTATCTTTTTCGAATCGTACACTTCCAAAATAGAAAACGTGAATCTTTGTTGGAAAAGATTTCAAGCGGGTGATTGAGTTCTTATAGTCATTGATCTTTCCCTCAGGTACGCCTAATTGCCGTTATTGGGATCACAATGTACTACAAGTGAACAACACTTGTTCATCATTTCTCATATGAGGTTCAATCATTTCCGGCTCCTAATGCTTTCACCCTCAGATACCCATTGTCGTTATTGGGTTTCTGCATTAGTTAAGTTTAACCCATTGAATCAACTAAGATGTATCAATTTGAATAATACACGACTCAGGTACGCCTAATTGCCGTTATTGCCGTGTACTATATCGATACACCTGTAACATCTCATGCTTAACAATAAACTCAACAACAGCCTCTTGACGATATCATCTCACCCCTATGTATCCATAGCCGACAAAATGATAACTCAAAGTGTGTTAGTTTATTGCTCCAATGGAGAGCCATTGATAAATCAATTTAATGATTAATCAATATAAACTTAATCTTTAAACTTTTAGGAAGATTTCATAGGGTTTAAAGTTATTCAGGCCTCACTAAGCACACAACACATTTTAGCATGCATCTCATACATATTAAAGCTAAAATGAATCATGCAATCACACATGTATGATCATGGACTTCCTAGGTCTCATTCTTTAGCCACAAAAGAATGAGCAAACTATTACATGTCTCAGAAATGATTCTCTAATCATTTACTATGTAATATCTACTTTCTTTAGGTATCGAGGATTCATCCTCGAACCTCCGAAAGCCTCAACCGATTGCTGATGCTCGAAAAAAAAAAAAAAATTTTACGTTTTTTTTACGGTTTTTTTTTTGAGTCGGAAACTTTTCCCCGGGTGTAAAACCCCTTTTTCAGCATTTCGGTTTTTTACGGAAAAAAAAAATATTTTTTTTTCGGGCCGAAAACTTTTTCCCGGGTGTAAAACCCGTTTTTCAGCATTTTTGGTTTTTATGAAAAAAAATATTATTATTTTTTTTCAGGTTTTTTTTTCGGGCCGAAAACTTTTTCCCGGATGTAAAACTTGTTTTTCAGCATTTTTGGTTTTTATGAAAAAAAAATATTTTTTTTTTTTTCCGGGTTTTTTTTTTCGGGTTTCGCCTTTTTCCGCACATCCCGTTGATGACAACATAATGCACAAGCGAGAATCACGTATTGTGTTAAATGATCACATTAGAAAAATTCCCAGGATAGATTGGAGGGTCACGAGCGGACCACTTAAGTACCAATCTCCTAGACAGAATTTAATCAAATGTAATTAATATCACAATAGCGATTGTTCGTTTTGGAAAAAATAAGCCCTCGGAATTATAAATTACATGCCCAATAATAATTCCTAAGTCCATGATTATTTATACATATATTCAATCGTAAAGCGTTAATACTCGATGATATGGTGGCTCTGATACCACTGTTGGCGCAGCGGGAGGCGCGGGTCCGGATCGTATATTTCAATTCAAAATCGAAATTCTAACAATCCGGATCCTAAAGTTGATCATATCAACAACAAATGGATCGTCGTATCATTTAGTAATTAAAGCACGCATCTAAAAATCGTAAGAAGAATACCTATGTCGATTCTCCAACGATTCTTGTAGTCCCGAAAGTACGGCGACCTCAAGCTCGTCGACACGAGTATGCGTCCGATTGAATCCTCGCCTTGAAGTAATCCTGCAAGAGTTCCTCTTGCCGAGCAGCCCTAAGCTCAAACTCTCGCCGCGATCACTACCTTGCTCGGATGTATGAAAAACGTCACCAAGTTTTTCCCGTGATTGATGACTACTTGAACTCCTTCAAGTGCTTTCTCTCTCTACAACTTTGTAGTGAGATGTGTGTTGTGTGTTGTTGTGAAATGAGCAAGGACATGCTCTATTTATAAGCTAGAGCATGCCTTAAGAATGCAACACCTTGCATGCTAGGTGTCACACACCAAGCAAAGGTGTTGCCACCATATGACACCTTTCATGTGGTGACATCACATAGGTGACATCATATAGGTGATGTCATCATATGACATCACATATATGACATAGGCTTATCTCATTACATCATCACCATGACATCATCATTCCATTAGCTAATGATTAGTCATTTAAGTATCATTAATTACACTAATTAATTACTTAAACCTTTTAATCATAAAACTTGGTTAAAATATAATTAGGTTCCTACTAATTTATAACTCTTATAAATTAGTCCCTAATTAATATGGACATAATACAATTAGGTTCCTACTAATTTATAACTCTTACAAATTAGTCCCTAATTTGTACTTGTTTTTCATCTTAGATTAATTTCCGAGATATGCTAGTATCTATATGAAATCCATCTTTCATAAACTCAATCGGTCGCACACTCTATTGTGTGTGACTAACTAGGTTCACATCTATATGGCAACGAGAGACATAAGAAACGCCTTTCTTATATTAAATAAATAAATCCCATTTAATTATTAATTCTCGTAGATCGAGAGTGACGTCTAGCAACATATCACGACCCCCAAATAGAGATGAATGTTTCGATGCATTCTTTTTGAACCAATGTTCATAATTACCGTACACTCAAAATTCTCTTCATCTAAGATTCCAATCTCGACTAGTGTCACGGTTAAGTCAAACACTGTATGTCTTGATTATATGACCTCATCTCCCAGTTCTAATTCTTGATAAATATGACTTCCACTAGAAACAACTTTCTATGTAAGTCATATACACCTGCGCAGGTTTTTATCATCCATCAAGAACAATTTGAGATAGCATAGAATCTTGTCTCCGTTCATCCAGAGTGATGAATCCTTTCTAGGTTAAACCCCTATCTCCATATACAACTAACTAGAGCCAACACATCCCGCGGCTCTAGCTCATGAAAGATCTAGAGTTAAGGAGTATCAAACTCTAATCACCTATATACAAGATAGTGTCACCGCAAGTCAAAGGACATATGTACAATTATGAACTAGATGACATTAAATTGACTTTAATGAATTACCATGTATAAGTCATCTAGCGTCACTTGTTCGACTCACTCAACACCTTGAGTGTCCACATGTTTATTCTGATCCCCATCAAGTAGTATGAGACTCACTACTTCCTATAATTAGTAACTATTTACTAATCAGGAGAATAAACATAGGTGACGATCTTTCCGGGATAATGCGATGCCCTTATTCGTAGGACCCCATCGATCGTGAACGGTTATTTAGATCACTTGTATAATAGAATCTATCACTCATATTCTTAACACCTTAAGAATAGATTCTATCACAATGTGATAAGGACAATACGTAATAAATGAACACTTAGTTGATGAGACACTTAGTTCAAATAGAACATATATATATTTTTGCCATTGGGATTAATTCTACAAATATACACGATCAAATGGCCCTAGGGCACATACTACTAACAATCTCCCACTTGCACTAGTGCCATTGACAACTATATCTAAGCCCCATCTTCACAAGATGTAATATTAATGAGTCTAAGTCATGTAAACCTTAATGACTCTAAGTCATGTAAACCTTACTGACTCCAAGTCATGGGCTTTGTTAGTGGGTTAGCCGTGTTATTGGCTAATGCTATCTTTTAGAGAAACAATTTTCTCTTTCCAACAATTTCTTTAGATAATATGATAATGCCATTCCTTATGTTCGGATAAATTGTGAGACCCGATTTCTTTTGCTAGGGCAGTAGCACCATTGTGGTCGTAGAAAAGAGGAACTTTCGACTTAATGGAAGAAAACCGTACTTAGTTCAGTTATAAACTAATTTATCCAAACACCTTCTATTACGACATCTCATGTCATAATATACTCGGCTTCTATAATGGAGTATGGAGTTGATTCTTGCTTAGAACACTGCTAGCTCACTACTCCTTCATTATAGATAAATATGAATCTGGAGATAGACTCTCTATTATCCATATCTGATTATTAATCAGAATCTGTAAAACGGTCTACTTAAAAATCTCGTTCTCCATTTGTTAATACCATATCTTTAGTTCTATAAAAGTACTTAAAGATACCTTTAACAACCATCCAATGTTCTCAACATAGATTGGATTAAAACCGATTAGTCCCACTAACCGCATAGACAATTTCTATCTTTGTATGTGGCAACACATACCTCAGACTACCAATTGCTGAAGCTTATGGTATCTTTGCTAGATTCTTTCTTTCTTCAGAAGTTTCGGAAGACATTCCCTTTGAAAGAAGAATTTAATGCCTAACTAGTATCAATCCTTCTTAGAACTTCCATATTGAACTACTTCAATATCTTTTCTAAGAAGAGCCTTTAGGAGAAACCAATTATTCTCTTAGATCTATCTCTATAGAGTCTAATACTGAGAATTTAGGCTACCTCTCCGAGGTCTTTGATGGAGTACGTATTAGATAAACCAAAGTTTTACAAAAGTTAACATTATGATATTATTATTTATTAGTAATAAGTTATCTACATGCAAGATCATGAAAGTGAGTCTGCTCCCACTAACCTTCTTGTAAACATTGGGTTAATCATCATTTTTAATAAATTCATAACTCCTTACGGATTTATCAAGATGACGAAACTCGAAGCTTTCTTTCCATCCACTAGGGATCATTTTAGCTTACACGCCTTGGAACCTTCTTCAGATTCAAAATCCTCGACTTGTTCCATATAGATATACTCCTTAATTTAACCATTAAGGAATGTGGTTCTTACAACCATATGTCCAACCACAAAATCTGAATGTGTAGCCTTGGTAAGAAAAATCTTGATGGACTTAAGCATGGCTACCGGCGATAAAGTGTATTCACAATACAACTTCTTGCCTCTAGCAAAACTCTTTTACAACAAGCCTAGCTTTAAAGGTCTCCACCCTTCCATTAGTACCAATTTTACACTTGAAGATCCATTTAAACCTTATTGGTATAATACCTTTGGATGGATCGACTAGCTCCTAAAATTTGGTTTCTTTATATGGAATCCATTTCAGATTTTATTCCTTCAAACCAATTTTGAAGAATCTATATCACATATAGTTTCCTCATAAGTAGAGGGATCAACATTTGATCTTTTACTCCATGACTAAACAACTCTTGTTTATCATGTGGGAAAACCATCTCTCTCCAGTGGACGAGATACTCTACTTAATCTTCGAGTTGTTAATGTAGATACATCTTTTACTAACTCCGGCTTTTAGTGGGTTTGATCAATCTTCATTGATTCATTATTTTGTTGGTAACTAGATGACTCCTCATCTAATTCTATATTCCTTTCTTAGTGTCCCTCTTGAATAAACGCTTTATCAAGAAAGACTACCACCGATAAACAACGATTGTTTGTTCGGTTCGAATATAGAAACAATATCCTAAACTGTCTTTAGGATATCCAACATAACCTTTCCATGATTGATTTTGATTCCAAATTTATCGGATATCAGTTTCCTGATATGTTCCGAACACCCTCAAATATTAACATCCTTAAGACTTGATTCCATACCATATCTCATAAGGTATCTATGGTGCAAATTAGTTGGAATTTAATTTAGAATTTTATTTGCGGTAAGAAGTGCTTGACCCTATAACGAGATGGATAAGTCAGTATATAGGTCATTATTGATCGTATCATTTCCCACAATGTACGATACCTCCTTCTTGACAAACGCACCATTCAACCATGGTGTTCCCAAGGAGTAAGTTGAAAAATAACACCACATTCCTTTTAGGAACATACCAAATTTTGTACTCAAGTATTCTTCCCTTTTCGATCACATCGTAAAGTATTAATACCTTTTCCAATTTGGTTTTCTACTTCATTCTTGAAGTCATTTGAACATTTCAAAATCTTCATGTTTGTTCTTCATAAGACAAACTTAACTATATCGTGATAAATCATCGATGTAGAAAATGAATTATAAGTATCTACCTTGGTCCGTTTCTTTAAACGTACCATATACATTACTATGTATGATCTCTTAAACGGCTTTAGCTCTACCTCTTTGTCCCACAAAGAATAATCAGGTCATGTTGCCTTTAAGATACGACTCACAAATCGGAAGAGATGAAAAATCTTGATTGCTCAAGATTCCCATCCTATTTAACTTGTTATGTCTATCTATTGCAATATGTCCTAATAATAAATGCCAAAGTTGTTTAGAAGTTTGATAACTTATGGTATTAATTTCCAAAACATCTTTTGCATTAAACATCTTTATTCAAGTCATAAAGAACATTTTGTACATATCCATACCCAACTCCGTATTATCAAACATAATACTACAAACATCCTTTTTAAATAGAAAATCAACTACCAAATTTGTCATACAAATTCGGATACGATATTTCTATAAATATTGGGTAAGTGCAAAAAACTTGTTTAATTACAACTTATGTTTATTTAAGAAAATTGAAATTGATCCTATAGCTCTTGTCGCAACGCTTGCGTCATTCCCGAGATTTAAGATTACTTCATCTTTTTCCTTTCTTTCTCACTTCTACTAAATCCGTAAAAGATAAACAAATGTGAGAATTAGCATCGGTATCCAATACCTAAGCTTTTAAATGAGCAATTGACATTGGAACATGAGATAGACACATTCTTGATGGAATTGTCGTTACTCTCGTCATTGCCCTTTAAGTATTCACAATACTTAATACAATTTCCATTTCAATGTCTTTTTTTGTGACAAAAGAAACAATTTCTTTTATTGACCAAACCGCCTTTTAAATATTCCAAATATTTCCGGCTATGACTTATATTGTCCTACATCTTAACAAACGAAAACACTTTTCTTTGTTAACGAATGTGCATTTCTTTTTCGCAATAGCCTTGGAGGCATCTAAATATCTTAATCAATCAAAAAAAAAGTTTTAAACCACTAGCCGATTACTATCGTGAATGTCACTTAAAAGGATTCTATTTAATCTTATTATCCCTTAGATAGCAAAGATCTCTAATTAGTATCTGTGTTATTTTGTATATTTAACCATAATGATTTGGTCTTTATCAAAATGGTCTCCCACTATCTTTTTCGAATCGTACACTTCCAAAATAGAAAACGTGAATCTTTGTTGGAAAAGATTTCAAGCGGGTGATTGAGTTCTTATAGTCATTGATCTTTCCCTCAGGTACGCCTAATTGCCGTTATTGGGATCACAATGTACTACAAGTGAACAACACTTGTTCATCATTTCTCATATGAGGTTCAATCATTTCCGGCTCCTAATGCTTTCACCCTCAGATACCCATTGTCGTTATTGGGTTTCTGCATTAGTTAAGTTTAACCCATTGAATCAACTAAGATGTATCAATTTGAATAATACACGACTCAGGTACGCCTAATTGCCGTTATTGCCGTGTACTATATCGATACACCTGTAACATCTCATGCTTAACAATAAACTCAACAACAGCCTCTTGACGATATCATCTCACCCCTATGTATCCATAGCCGACAAAATGATAACTCAAAGTGTGTTAGTTTATTGCTCCAATGGAGAGCCATTGATAAATCAATTTAATGATTAATCAATATAAACTTAATCTTTAAACTTTTAGGAAGATTTCATAGGGTTTAAAGTTATTCAGGCCTCACTAAGCACACAACACATTTTAGCATGCATCTCATACATATTAAAGCTAAAATGAATCATGCAATCACACATGTATGATCATGGACTTCCTAGGTCTCATTTTTTAGCCACAAAAGAATGAGCAAACTATTACATGTCTCAGAAATGATTCTCTAATCATTTACTATGTAATATCTACTTTCTTTAGGTATCGAGGATTCATCCTCGAACCTCCGAAAGCCTCAACCGATTGCTGATGCTCGAAAAAAAAAAAAATTTTACGTTTTTTTTACGGTTTTTTTTTCGAGTCGGAAACTTTTCCCCGGGTGTAAAACCCCTTTTTCAGCATTTCGGTTTTTTACGGAAAAAAAAAATATTTTTTTTTTCGGGCCGAAAACTTTTTCCCGGGTGTAAAACCCGTTTTTCAGCATTTTTGGTTTTTATGAAAAAAAAAATTATTATTTTTTTTCAGGTTTTTTTTTTCGGGCCGAAAACTTTTTCCCGGATGTAAAACTTGTTTTTCAGCATTTTTGGTTTTTATGAAAAAAAAATATTATTTTTTTTTCCGGATTTTTTTTTCGGGTTTCGCCTTTTTCCGCACATCCCGTTGATGACAACATAATGCACAAGCGAGAATCACGTATTGTGTTAAATGATCACATTAGAAAAATTCCCAGGATAGATTGGAGGGTCACGAGCGGACCACTTAAGTACCAATCTCCTAGACAGAATTTAATCAAATGTAATTAATATCACAATAGCGATTGTTCGTTTTGGAAAAAATAAGCCCTCGGAATTATAAATTACATGCCCAATAATAATTTCTAAGTCCATGATTATTTATACATATATTCAATCGTAAAGCGTTAATACTCGATGATATGGTGGCTCTGATACCACTGTTGGCGCAGCGGGAGGCGCGGGTCCGGATCGTATATTTCAATTCAAAATCGAAATTCTAACAATCCGGATCCTAAAGTTGATCATATCAACAACAAATGGATCGTCGTATCATTTAGTAATTAAAGCACGCATCTAAAAATCGTAAGAAGAATACCTATGTCGATTCTCCAACGATTCTTGTAGTCCTGAAAGTACGGCGACCTCAAGCTCGTCCACACGAGTATGCGTCCGATTGAATCCTCGCCTTGAAGTAATCCTGCAAGAGTTCCTCTTGCCGAGCAGCCCTAAGCTCAAACTCTCGCCGCGATCACTACCTTGCTCGGATGTATGAAAAACGTCGCCAAGTTTTTCCCGTGATTGATGACTACTTGAACTCTTTCAAGTGCTTTCTCTCTCTACAACTTTGTAGTGAGATGTGTGTTGTGTGTTGTTGTGAAATGAGCAAGGACATGCTCTATTTATAGGCTAGAGCATGCCTTAAGAATGCAACACCTTGCATGCTAGGTGTCACACACCAAGCAAAGGTGTTGCCACCATATGACACCTTTCATGTGGTGACATCACATAGGTGACATCATATAGGTGATGTCATCATATGACATCACATATATGACATAGGCTTATCTCATTACATCATCACCATGACATCATCATTCCATTAGCTAATGATTAGTCATTTAAGTATCATTAATTACACTAATTAATTACTTAAACCTTTTAATCATAAAACTTGGTTAAAATATAATTAGGTTCCTACTAATTTATAACTCTTATAAATTAGTCCCTAATTAATATGGACATAATACAATTAGGTTCCTACTAATTTATAACTCTTACAAATTAGTCCCTAATTTGTACTTGTTTTTCATCTTAGATTAATTTCCGAGATATGCTAGTATCTATATGAAATCCATCTTTCATAAACTCAATCGGTCGCACACTCTATTGTGTGTGACTAACTAGGTTCACATCTATATGGCAACGAGAGACATAAGAAACGCCTTTCTTATATTAAATAATTAAATCCCATTTAATTATTAATTCTCGTAGATCGAGAGTGACGTCTAGCAACATATCACGACCCCCAAATAGAGATGAATGTTTCGATGCATTCTTTTTGAACCAATGTTCATAATTACCGTACACTCAAAATTCTCTTCATCTAAGATTCCAATCTCGACTAGTGTCACGGTTAAGTCAAACACTGTATGTCTTGATTATATGACCTCATCTCCCAGTTCTAATTCTTGATAAATATGACTTCCACTAGAAACAACTTTCTATGTAAGTCATATACACCTGCGCAGGTTTTTATCATCCATCAAGAACAATTTGAGATAGCATAGAATCTTGTCTCCGTTCATCCAGAGTGATGAATCCTTTCTAGGTTAAACCCCTATCTCCATATACAACTAACTAGAGCCAACACATCCCGCGGCTCTAGCTCATGAAAGATCTAGAGTTAAGGAGTATCAAACTCTAATCACCTATATACAAGATAGTGTCACCGCAAGTCAAAGGACATATGTACAATTATGAACTAGATGACATTAAATTGACTTTAATGAATTACCATGTATAAGTCATCTAGCGTCACTTGTTCGACTCACTCAACACCTTGAGTGTCCACATGTTTATTCTGATCCCCATCAAGTAGTATGAGACTCACTACTTCCTATAATTAGTAACTATTTACTAATCAGGAGAATAAACATAGGTGACGATCTTTCCGGGATAATGCGATGCCCTTATTCGTAGGACCCCATCGATCGTGAACGGTTATTTAGATCACTTGTATAATAGAATCTATCACTCATATTCTTAACACCTTAAGAATAGATTCTATCACAATGTGATAAGGACAATACGTAATAAATGAACACTTAGTTGATGAGACACTTAGTTCAAATAGAACATATATATATTTTTGCCATTGGGATTAATTCTACAAATATACACGATCAAATGGCCCTAGGGCACATACTACTAACAGGTCAGCCGGCGGCGAGAGAAAAGGGGAATAGATAGCAGCCGGAGGACGGATTGAAGGGCAGAGATTCGCGCTTTTTGCTTCACCGGAGAACGGAGATGAGAGGGGGAACGGAGATGGCAGCGATGGTGGAGATGAGAGGGGAACAAAGATGGTGGCAGCGGGCGGCAGCGAGAGAACAGCGAGAGGAATTTTTTTGTCAGTTTTGTTTTATTTATGTGAAGGAGAAGAAGAGCAGCGCTGGGGTTAATTAGGTTAAAAGTTAGCGACGCACTGTCTTCGTCCGTCGCTAACTTCCTCAGTTAATGAAACGCTGCGTTTCATTAACAAATTTAGCGAAGGAAAGCCAAACTCGGTCGCTAATAATGTGAATGAAACGCAGCGTTTTATTAACAAACAAGGTTAGCGACGGACAAAGATATTCCGTCGCTAAATTATAGAATCATGAAAAGGCGGGCTGTCTCCCGCCACTTTGGCTACGGATTAGCGACGGATATTCCGTCGCAAAAGTGGCGGGACTACACCCGCCAAAATTTCTCCCAAATTTGGCGACAGATTAGATATCTGTCGTAGATTCCTTTGCGAAAGTCAGAATTAGCGACGGAAATAATTTCCGTCGCTAATTTCCGTCACTAATCAGGAGATTTCTAGTAGTGTTACAAACATTAAGAAACAAATCCAAACGTTTCACCTTTTTAGCGATTGAAGCCAAACGTTTACAAACATTACGAAACAAATCCAAATGTTTTTCCAGTTTAGCGATTTGAGCCAAACATTTATAAACGTTACGAAACAATACCAAACGTTTACAAACTTTACGCAACAAATCCAAACGTTTACAAACGTTACGAAATAAATCCAAATGTTTCCCTATTTTAGCGATTTAAGTCAATTGTTTACAAACGTTACGTAACAAATTCAAACGTTTAACCTTTTTAGCGATTTAAGCCAAACGTTTACAAACGTTACGAAACAAATCCAAACGTTTAAGAACATTACGGAACAAAAACAAACTTTTCACAATTTTTGCAATTTAAGTTTAACGTTTACAAATGTTACGAAACAAATCCAAATGTTTCACCTTTTTAGCGATTGAAGCCAAACGTTTAGAATCGTTTAGAAAGAAATCCAAACATTTCCCCATTTTAGCGATTTAAGCCAAACGTTATGAAACAAAACCAAACATTTACAAACGTTACGAAACAAATCCAAATGTTTACAAACGTTACGAAACAAATCCAAATGTTTACAAACGTTACGAAACAAATAAACGTTTCCCCATTTTAGCGATTTAAGCCAAACGTTTAGAAACATTACGAAACAAATCCAAATATTTCACATTTGTAGCGATTTAAGCCAAACGTTTACAAACGTTACGAAACAAATCCAAACATTTCCCCATTTTAGCGATTTTAGCCAAACGTTTACAAACGTTACGAAACAAATCCAAACGTTTCTCCTTTTTTACGATTGAAGCCAAACGTTTACAAACATTACGAAACAAATCCAAACGTTTCTCCTTTATAGCGATTTAAGCCAAACGTTTAGAAACGTTACGAAGCAAATCCAAGCATTTCACCTTTTTTGAAATATAAGCCAAATATTACGAAACAAATACAAATGTTTCACCTTTTTGGCAATTTAAGGCAAACGTTTACAAACGTTACGAAACAAATCGAAATGTTTCCCCATTTTTGAGATTTAAGCCAAACGTTTCCTTTTTTAGCGATTTAAGCCAAACGTTTACAAATGTTACGAAACAAATCCAAACGTTTCACTTTTTTAGCGATTGAAGCCAAACGTTTACAAATGTTACGAAACAAATCCAAATATTTCACCTTTTTAGCAATTTAAGCCAAGCGTTTACAAACGTTACAAAACAAATACTAACGTTTCACCTTTTTGGCAATTTAAGCCAAATGTTTACAAACGTTATGAAAAAAAAATAAACGTTTAAAACATTACGAAACAAATCCAAACGTTTCACTTTTTTAGCGATTTAAGCCAATTGTTTACAAACGTTATGAAACAAAACTAAACATTTAAAACGTTACGAAACAAATCCAAACGTTTCACTTTTTTAGCGATTGAAGCCAAACGTTTACAAATGTTACGAAACAAATCCAAACATATCACCTTTTTAGCAATTTAAGACAAACGTTTACAAACGTTACGAAACAAATCCCAACATTTCACTTTTTTGGCGATTTAAGCCAAACGTTACGAAACAAAACAAAACGTTTAAAACGTTACGAAACAAATCCAAAAGTTTCACCCTTTTTGCGATTTAAGCCGAATATTTACAAACGTTACGAAAAAAATCCAAACGTTCCGCCTCTTTAGCAATTTAAGCCAAACGTTTACAAACGCTACGAAACAAATCCAAGCATTTCACCTTTTTAGCAATTTTAACCAAACGTATACAAACGTTACGAAACAAAACCAAATGTTTCATATTTTTAGCAATTTAAGCTAAATGTTACAAAACAAATCCAAACGTTTCACCTTTTTAGCTATTTAAGCCAAACGTTTACAAACATGACGAACAAACCAAGCGTTTCGTCTTTTTAGAAATTTAAGCCAAACGTTTACAAACAATCAAAAACAAATCCAAGAGTTTCACCTTTTTAGTAATATAAGCCAAACGTTTACAAATTTTACAAAACAAATCCAAGCGTTTCACCTTTATAGCAATTTAAGTCAAACATTTACAAAGGTTACAAAACAAATCCAAATGTTTCACCTTATTAGCGATTTAAGCCGGATGTTTACAAATGTTACGAAATAAAACCAAACATTTCACGTTTTTAGCAATTTAAGAAAAACATTTACAACATTACAAAACAAATCCAAACGTTTCCCCATTTTAGAGATTTAAGCCAAACGTTTAAAACGTTACGAAAGAAATCAAAACATTTCACATTTTTAGCGATTTACGCCAAACGTTTACAAACGTTACGAAACAAATCCAAGCGTTTCGCCTTTTTAGCGATTAAAGCCAAACGTTATGAAACAAAACCAAACGTTTACAAACGTTACGAAACAAATCCAAATGTTTACAAACGTTACGAAACAAATAAACGTTTCCCCATTTTAGCGATTTAAGCCAAACGTTTAGAAACATTACGAAATAAATCCAAATATTTCACATTTGTAGCGATTTAAGCCAAACGTTTACAAACGTTACGAAACAAATCCAAACATTTCCCCATTTTAGCGATTTTAGCCAAACGTTTACAAACGTTACGAAACAAATCCAAACGTTTCTCCTTTTTTACGATTGAAGCCAAACGTTTACAAACATTACGAAACAAATCCAAACGTTTCTCCTTTATAGCGATTTAAGCCAAACGTTTAGAAACGTTACGTAGCAAATCCAAGCATTTCACCTTTTTTGAAATATAAGCCAAACATTACGAAACAAATACAAACGTTTCACCTTTTTGGCAATTTAAGGCAAACGTTTACAAACGTTACGAAACAAATCGAAATGTTTCCCCATTTTTGAGATTTAAGCCAAACGTTTCCTTTTTTAGCGATTGAAGCCAAACATTTACAAATGTTACGAAACAAATCCAAATAATTCACCTTTTTAGCAATTTAAGCCAAGCGTTTACAAACGTTACAAAACAAATACTAACGTTTCACCTTTTTGGCAATTTAAGCCAAATGTTTACAAACGTTATGAAAAAAAAAAAACCAAACGTTTAAAACATTACGAAACAAATCCAAACGTTTCACTTTTTTAGCGATTTAAGCCAATTGTTTACAAACGTTACGAAACAAAACTAAACATTTAAAACGTTACGAAACAAATCCAAACGTTTAACTTTTTTAGCGATTGAAGCCAAACGTTTACAAATGTTACGAAACAAATCCAAACATATCACCTTTTTAGCAATTTAAGCCAAACGTTTACAAACGTTACCAAACAAATCCCAACATTTCACTTTTTTGGCGATTTAAGCCAAATGTTACGAAACAAAACAAAACGTTTAAAACGTTACGAAACAAATCCAAAAGTTTCACCCTTTTTGCGATTTAAGCCGAACATTTACAAACGTTACGAAACAAATCCAAACGTTCCGCCTCTTTAGCAATTTAAGCCAAACGTTTACAAACGCTACGAAACAAATCCAAGCATTTCACCTTTTTAGCAATTTTAACCAAACGTATACAAACGTTACGAAACAAAACTAAATGTTTCACATTTTTAGCAATATAAGCTAAATGTTACAAAACAAATCCAAACGTTTCACCTTTTTAGCTATTTAAGCCAAACGTTTACAAACATTACGAAACAAATCCAAGCGTTTCATCTTTTTAGAAATATAAGCCAAACGTTTACAAACAATCAAAAACAAATCCAAGAGTTTCACCTTTTTAGTAATATAAGCCAAACGTTTACAAATGTTACAAAACAAATCCAAGCGTTTCACCTTTATAGCAATTTAAGTCAAACGTTTACAAAGGTTACAAAACAAATCCAACTGTTTCACCTTTTTAGCGATTTAAGCCGGATGTTTACAAATGTTACGAAACAAAACCAAACATTTCACGTTTTTAGCAATTTAAGAAAAACATTTACAACATTACAAAACAAATCCAAACGTTTCCCCATTTTAGAGATTTAAGCCAAACGTTTAAAACGTTACGAAAGAAATCAAAACATTTCACATTTTTAGCGATTTACGCCAAACGTTTACAAACGTTACGAAACAAATCCAAGCGTTTCGCCTTTTTAGCGATTAAAGCCAAACGTTTACAAACATTATGAAACAAATCCAAATGTTTCACCTTTTTAGCGATTTAAGCCAAATGTTTACAAACGTTACGAAACAAATCCAAACGTTTTCCAATTTTAGCGATTAAGCCAAACGTTTACAAACGTTACGAAACAAATCCAAGCGTTTCACCTTTTTAGCAATTAAATTCAAACTTTTACAAATGGCACGAAACAAAACCTAACGTTTACAACAATTACGAAACAAATCCAAACGCTACACATTTTAAACAATTTAAGCCAAACATTACAAAACAAAGCCGTTTACAAACGCTACGAAACAAATCCAAGCGTTTCACCGTTTTAGCAATTTAAGCCAAACATTTACAAACGTTACGAAACAAATCCAAACATTTCCCCATTTTAGTGATTTAAACCAAACGTTTAAAACGTTACGAAAGAATCCAAACGTTTCCCCTTTTTAGCAATTTAAGCCAAACATATACAAACGTTACGAAACAAATCCAAACGTTTTACCTTTTTAGCAATTTAAGCCGAACGTTTACAAACATTACGAAACAAATCCAAGCATTTCATCATTTTAGCAAATTAAGCCAAACGTTTCCAAACGATACGAAAACAATTCCAAGCGTTTCACCTTTTCAGCAAATTAAGCTAAACGTTTACAAACGTTATGAAACAAAGTCAAACGTTTACAAACGTTACGAAACAAATTTAAGTGTTTAACCTTTTTAACAATTTAAGCCAAACGTTTACAAACGCTACGAAACAAATCCAAATGTTTATCGTTTTTACTGATTTAAACCAAATGTTTACAAATTTTTAGTGATTGAAGCCAAACATTTACAAACGTTACGAAACAAATTTAAACGTTTCACCTTTATAGCAATTTAAGCCAAATGTTTACAAACGGTACGAAACAAATCCAAACGTTTGACCTTTTTAGCGATTTATGCCAAACATTTACAAACATTACGAAAGAAATCCAAACGTTTCCCCATTTTAGCGATTTAAGGCAACCATTTACAAACGTTATGAACCAAATCCAAACGCTTTACCTTTTTAGCGATTTATGCCAAACGTTTACAAACTTTACGAAACAAATCCAAAGTTTTCCCCATTTTAGCGATTTAAGCCAAACGGTTTACAAATGTTTTGAAACAAATCCAAAAGTTTCACCTTTTTAACAATTTAAGCCAAACATTTACAAACGTTAAGAAACAAAACCAAACGTTTAATCATTTTAGAAATTTAAGCCAAACGTTTACAAACAATCAAAAACAAATCCAAGAGTTTCACTTTTTTACTAATTTAAGCCAAACGTTTACAAATGTTACGAAACAAATCCAAGCGTTTCACGTTTATAGTAATTTAAGACAAACGTTTACAAACGTTACAAAACAAATCCAAACGTTTCACCTTTTTTAGCGATTTAAGCCGAACGTTTACAAACGTTACGAAAAAAACTAATCATTTCACCTTTTTAGCAATTTAAGCCGAACATTTACAACATTACAAAACAAATCCAAACGTTTCCCCATTTTAGCGATTTAAGCCAAACGTTTAAAACGTTACGAAATAAATCCAAACATTTCACATTTTTAGTGATTTATGCCAAACGTTTACAAACGTTACGAAACAAATCCAAACGTTTCGCCTTTTTAGCGATTAAAGACAAACGTTTGCAAACATTATGAAACAAATGCAAATGTTTCACCTTTTTAGCGATTTATGCCAAATGTTTACAAACTTTACGAAACAAATCCAAACGTTTTCCAATTTTAGCGATTTAAGCCAAACGTTTACAAACGTTACGAAACAAATCGAAGCGTTTCACCTTTTTAGAAATTTAAGCCAAACTTTTACAAACGGTACGAAACAAAACCTAACGTTTACAACAATTACGAAACAAATCCAAACGTTACACATTTTAAACAATTTAAGCCAAACATTACAAAACAAATCCGTTTACAAACGTTACGAAACAAATCCAAGCGTTTCACCGTTTTATCAATTTAAGCCAAACATTTACAAACGTTACGAAACAAATCCAAACATTTCCCCATTTTAGTGATATAAACCAAACGTTTAAAACGTTACGAAAGAATCCAAACGTTTCCCTTTTTTAGCAATTTAAGCCAAACATATACAATCGTAACGAAACAAATCCAAACGTTTTACCTTTTTATCAATTTAAGCTAAACATTTACAAACATTACGAAACAAATCCAAGCATTTCACCTTTTTAGCAAATTAAGCCAAACGTTTACAAACGTTACGAAAACAAATCCAAGCGTTTCACCTTTTTAGCAAATTAAGCCAAACGTTTACAAACGTTATGAAACAAAGTCAAACGTTTACAAACGTTACGAAACAAATATAAGTGTTTCACCTTTTTTACAATTTAAGCCAAACGTTTACAAACGCTACGAAACAAATCCAAATGTTTCACCTTTTTACTGATTTAAACCAAATGTTTACAAATTTTTAGTGATTGAAGCCAAACATTTACAAACGTTACGAAACAAATTTAAATGTTTCACCTTTATAGCAATTTAAGCCAAACATTTACAAACTGTACGAAACAAATCCAAACGTTTGACCTTTTTAGCGATTTAAGCCAAACATTTACAAATATTACGAAACAAATCCAAACGTTTCCCCATTTTAGCGATTTAAGGCAACCATTTACAAAGGTTATGAACCAAATCCAAACGCTTCATATTTTTAGCAATTTATGCGAAACGT